>NC_056747.1:511701725-511829777 GCF_019279795.1 Protopterus annectens | reverse complement strand
AACAAAAAAATACACACACACACACACATATATATTACTAAACTTAAAAATAAAAATCAAATAATAAATTTAATAATAAAAAGAGATTAAGGAGTCCCCAAATGGGGCTTATCTGAGCAGTAAACCGGAAAAATCAATATTGGATCCTATGAAGAGTTGGAGGACTTTCTTCTTTAGATGGCAGAAAAACATTCACATCTTGTAACAGCTGAAGGCTTCCCTCGAAGGATATGCCCAGCCAATCAGCTGTCACACAAGAGAAGGAGGGGACTCTAAGCTTTTGAAAACTGGCTAGTACTGGGTTACCTTACCATATAACCCAAAACGCCACTGAGGCAGTGGGAATGATGAAAATTAAATGTATCATTTGAACACCCTTACTATTTTTTCCTTAATAACTTTTTCACACGTACCTGAGTGGACTTTCACACCTCTAGATACTTGTAGGGTTTCTGCCAGTAATATATCTCAAATCAAGAAAAGTTGCAAAAAAAGTTAAAAATACAAAAAATATTCTGCACATACTCCTCTTCACAATAGTGATATTAATAATGTCAGACAGATATAAAAGGTTTATACATAGGTACTAGGCTATTAGCCCTAGGGCCTATATAAGCCTCGCCAAAAAGGTACCCTGGCTTTCGCCACCCAAGAAAATTATTTTCCTGTGCCCCTGTCAAGCAAAGCCACAGAACTGATCCCCAGGGTGAATTTCCTATTTCCCATCCAATCATCAAGATTCTTCTTGAAGAGTGCTAATGAGGAGCTTTGTTTGATATAGATAGGTAGTTTGTTCATGAGTATGGGAAGTCTCTGGGACAGGAATCTATCCCTCCAGCATGTTCTGTTTATTGTGGTGACAAGGTTTAGGTCCGTAAAGCTTGTAGCTCAGAGGGATTGGGATTTCTTTAAGTGGAGCATGCCCAACAGCTCTGGGTTTGACATATCTTTGTATGTTAGGCAGAGATCACCTCTGAGTAGGCAATATGGAACGGAGTAAAGCTGGAGTTTTTTTGAGACGGTCTGCGTAGGGCATCTGTTTGAGGCTGGTAATCCTCTTTGTGAGGAATTTCTGCGGCCTTTCCAGTTGTTGTAGATGTCTTGTGAGGTACATACCAAAAGGGGCATTGTACTCTATAATGGGACTAATGAGTGACAAGTAGAGGGGAACAATGACCTCTTTTTTCCAGGATGAGAAACCTTTTGTAATGAGGTGTGCCACGTAGAAGGATTTCCTGACTATTGTGGCGATGTGATTATCAGAAAAGAGACTACTGCCCACCTGTGTAACAAAGGTCTCTTATCACACTTTCAGTATTAAGTAGACTATCGCCTATGTGGTAGTTCTTGGGTACAGAGTTTTTACCAAAGGGCATGACAATGCACTTTTTGGCACTGAGTTTTAGGCCACGGCTTTGACACCAGGCATCTGTCTCAGTGAGGCCCTTTTGTAGGATGTCCACATCGTTAGGAGTTTTGATTAGGGCTCCTAGTTTGCAGTCATCTGCGAACTTCATTAGCCAAAGACCTTCTATGTTAGCCTGTACTTCAGAGAAGTAGATACCAAACAGGAGAAGACCTAGGACTGAATCCTGTGATACGCCACTTGTTACTGGTCTGAAGTCAGATTTGGAGTCTGCTACTTTCACAGTGTGGGTTCTGTCAGTGAGCCAGTTAGCAACCCATCTTGTGACATAGGGATTTATACCTAGTTTAGTGAGTTTATCTATAAATCCAGAGTGGGGGATGGTGTCAAAAGCCTTGGGGAGATCTAGATAGGCTGTGTGAACCACCTTACCCTCGTCTACGGCTTTGGTGACTGCTTCGAAGAAGTCTATCAGGTTTAGGAGACATGATCTGTCTTTTACAAACCCGAACTGGGTGGGGTCAAGTTTGGAGATTACCAGTGTCTTTGTTTATAAGTTCCATGATGATATGTTCCATGGCCTTGCAGACCAGGCTCATCAGGCTAATGGGGCAGTAGTTCCCAGGGTCTGTGGTGGCTCCCCCTTTGTGGAATGGGATAACCATCACTGTGCGCTATTCAGAGGCACATGGCCTGAGATGAGGCTATGCTTGAACATGGTACTTAGGTGCGGTGCCAGTTCGTTCTGTAGTTCATGTAGAACACAGCCTGCGATGTTGTCAGGTCCCATGGATGCTGTGTTCTTGGCTTTGAAGAGTGTGGTTTTTACCTGTGCAGCTGTGATTACAGGAATTTTGCATTCTTCCAGTATAGAAACAGGCCCTTTAGGGGATGAGAGGAGGGTAAAGTTAGCACTGAGCCTATCTGCCAGGATGTTGGCAATATCAGTTGGTTCTGTATATTTAGTGCCATTGTGCTGTAACTCAGAGCAGA
The DNA here is from genome assembly GCF_019279795.1 of Protopterus annectens. Classification (NCBI taxonomy): domain Eukaryota; kingdom Metazoa; phylum Chordata; order Ceratodontiformes; family Protopteridae; genus Protopterus; species Protopterus annectens. The sequence goes on along the minus strand of NC_056747.1, from coordinate 511,827,418 downwards.
TCTGAGTGTTGCCCTTGAGATTCTTGACATAGCTATAGAATGCTTTGTGGTTGTCCTTAGAATCAGTGGTGATTTTGTTTTCATAACTAGCTTTGGAGGATTTTATGAGGGATCTCAGCTTCTTACTGAGGCTGACCAGGGAGTTCCTCCAATCATGGGATTTTACTCTTTTTTGCAACAGTTCCTTTCTTCTGTTGTAGAGTTTGTTTATGGCAGGGGACCACTAGATTGGCTTCCTTTTTTTGGAGGATAGTATCTTGGTTCTGTTAGGGATAGCATGATCCATGCACTCATGTAAGTGCTTATAAAGTGCATTTGTGTAGGATTCAGCAGTCGTACCTCTATTGTCCGTCTGCATGGGTGTTGCAAAGTTTGCAACTTCTGTCTTAAGAAGCATGAAGTTGGCTTTGGAGAAATGTTTTATGGTGGTTTCCCTAATGGGGGGTGGGGCAGGATGTATATGTCTAGGGTGATTAGCTTCTGGTCGGATCTGACCAACGAGGAATTGACCTTTAGTGTGGAACACCGGTCGCTCATGTTGGTAATGACCAGGTCCAGGATATTGCTGCCCCTAGCGGGGGTGTGGATAAGTTTATCCAAGGCATTGGAATTTATGAATTACAGAAAACATTGAGCAAAAGGGTTGGTACATGAGTAGTTTTCCCAGTTAATGGTGGGGCAGTTGAAATCGCCCATTATTAGGGTGTTGGGTTGTACCCTAATATTTTCCAGTGTATCAAGAAATGAGAAGTGTGAATCCTGGGGCATGGTGGGAGATCTGTAGCAAGCTACAATTTGGATTGCGGTCTTGCCCAGAGTTAGTTGCACTTGGGTAATCTCGGATGCATTATGCTGAGCAACTAGCCTGGAGGAGTGGATATCCTTAATGAAAATGGACACATCTCCACCTTTAGTGTTTTGGTCCAGGTTTGGTGGCCGACAGGTGTGGTATGAATTATAGCCTGGTAATGCTGGGGTGCTCTCTGGAGCCTTGAACCAGGTCTCTGTCACTGCACAAATGTCGATGTTCTCCATTTTAAGGAGTGCCTCGAGTGAGTGCATTTTGAAGTTTAGACTTAGCATAAGAGTAGCATTACTCTCAGAATTTGCTTGCTTGTACCTGTTATGGTAGTGAATTTGTCATTTGAACCTTGCCTAAAAAAGGCACTATAGGGGTGACAAGAGCCTTAGCCAGTATCCAGAATCCCAAGGGTGACATGTGTAGGCCATCTCTGGCAAAGCATCGTGGTCTGTCAATCATGTCATCCCAGGCAGACAGATACTGGATCCCCTTAGAATGACATCAGAAGCTTAGCCAATTGTTGAAGTCAATCATTTTGTCTTTGTACTGTGGTATCATTCTGGGAGATAGCAGGATGCTACTCAGGGGTAGGCCTGGGCTACAAGATCAGAGAGCTCCTCCTTGTCTCTTTTCATGTAGTCCAGGGATGTATGTCTCAGGTCATTCACACCGACATGGCCAATGGCAGAGTCATATTTGTACTTGTCGTGGAGTTAACTGAGTGCGTGCATTATGTGGCGGATCCTGGCACCTGTCAGGCAGCCGACAGTAACTTTCTCCTTGTTTAGCCTGGTGAGTGGAACATCAGTGAGCCTGACTATAGAGTCACCTATGACTAGAGTGTTGGGTACGTTGTTATGCCTTTTGGGCTGTGGTTGAGTGGCACACTGAGTTTGTGGGCTATGTGTCATTTGGGTTGTGTTGGGGGGTGGAGGTCTCTGTTGCTTGGGCAGATTTTTATTGAGAACCTCTGCGAATGTAGGTATGTGTTTTGTGTTTTTATGTGTGTGCTTTGGTGGTGTAGGTTTTGAGGGACTATGTGATGAGTGTGGTGTGGTGCAAGTGTTTACCTTCCCCTCTTGACTGTCTAGTCCAGTCTTGGGTGAAGAGATCTTTGCTTCCAGTTTGGCTATATAAGTGCATCTCTCACAGGTTGTAGTGTTGGGTGGTAGAAGGATAGGGCTGTCTGTGTACATGAGGCAATTGCTGCATTTCCCCAAGATGCCCAGATTCATCAGGTGGACAGGAGAAAACACCAGGAGCTGACCCTTAGACATGCCTGGATAGGTGCTTATTTATTAAGTACTAAAAACTGTTTTCCTCTAGACAAGTGAGGAAAGTTGAGTGCTGTAGTAATTTGTAGCTTATTTAGTGCTTACAATGAGTTCTGAACAAGTGCTGAGCTCAAAGAAACAGATTTAAGTACTAAAACCAAAAAAACTGGCTAGTTCTAAGAGAAAATTTGAAGAGCAGACTTTATGGCGCCGGGAATAGTTTAACCCTAGCTAAGCGGCGATGCATAAAGTGTATATATATATATATATATATATATATATATATATATATATATATATATATATATATATATTTTTTTTAATATAACAGTAGCAAATGAGCAAACTGATTTAAACAAATTAACCAATTAACCAATTAAAAGCTAAAAATTGAGCCCTGTTCCAGCAGTCTTTGATCAGACAAGTTCTAACTGCACACTCCTGCCACTAGGGTGCAGGGGAACCTTCTCCAAAAAAAATAGTTTGTTCAATATAAAATATTAATTTGTTCAATATAAAATAGCAATTTTATATTGAACAAGTAATTAGATAATATATACATTTGTTTATTTTAGTTATGTAAACAAGTGTTAATATCTCTGTAACCATAATAGACAGACCCCAACTATCAATGTGACTTTTGTCTGGGCAGATGTGATCTTCATTTGGCTACAATCTAGATTTGGAGCTGCTACTGCATTTTTGAGATATCTGCATAATTATAAATGGTATGTATATCTGCATATTTAATGGAAAATAAATGTAAATATCAGCCATACGGTGCTGATTAAACACTAACTATCACTGCAAAGTTTTTAAGCATTGTATGCACTTTCATTTGATACCTTGGAATACCATATAAACACTCTCTGGTTGAAGTTTTTAATGTAATTCTGGACCATATGCAATGCATTCACAATATTTCCAGGGGGAAAAAACTTATAATGTTCATGCTACAAAATACCCCATCGGTGCAATGAGCCATTTATAACCTCACTGGGGATAGAGCATGTGAAATATTGAATTGCAAGCCGTCCATGTGCATAATGCCAAAGATATGTACATAAATATGATAATTATGCAGATCTGTATTTTATTATTAAACAAGTATAAATATCTGTCAAATGGCAGTACACAGACAGCTGCTGTCAGTGACATATTTTGCAGCATTATGTAAGCCTTCATTTGATACCATGGAGTACCATATAATCCACTGATGGTTAAATTATTAATATAATTATTGACACATGCCATATATTCCTAATATTTCCAGCCAGAAATTCATATAATTTTGTGTTGCCAAGTACAATATTCATCTAAGGAGACATTCATGACCTTTCCGATGACTGGACCTTTCTGGAATCTGTCCAAGTGCACAATACCAAGAAATATGATAATTATGCTAATATGCATATTTTTATTACCAAGCAAGTATACATTTTTACCAAATGTTGGTGCGCATACATCTGGTGTCAGTGACAACTTTTATGGCATTATGTAAGCTGCCAATTGATACCTTCTATGCATTATCTGGCTCAAGTTATTAACAGAATAATCACAATTTGGCATAACAAGACAGCATCCTTTCTTTCTTTCTTTCTGACCACTGTATCAGAGTTAATAAAGTTTTCTTGTTATAACTATTGAACTGTCCTATGAGCTGTTATTCCATCATGTTACTATGTGGACACTGCCTGACATTTGCATAAAATATGCAAATATGCATAAATATCATATTTATTACAAAAAAAGTAAAAAATATGAGCGAAGCAATGGAAGTTAAACACCCATTTTCACTGACATTTTTTGCAGCATTTTGTAATATTTTAACTCACAGCATGAAGTACCATCAACTCTGTCTTGATCAATCTAACAGAAATATTAATATGGTATTCATTCATAATTTGGTGCAACAAAAAAATCTCTTTCTCACTTATTAACCACCCCATTTGGGTCAGCTGTTCTAAATATAAAGGGCATGTCTACTTAAGGAGATCAAGGGAAAACTTTATATGTAATAACATGAATGAATAAATAAATAGAGCTTCTCAGCTCACTACGGTCAGAAAAGATTATAAAACCCACTATACTCCCTTCATGTACCTCTCAAAAATCAAGGGGAAAACTATGAAACAATGATGAACAAAAGACCAAAATCAGGAAGAAATATTGCACTTACATGCATAGAAAGTTACTTTAATAATAGGCTTTACATTAGAATGCTAAAGTGACTGCAATACTCACTGACTTGCCAGAAAATCACAAACATTGCAAGAAATAGAAATAAATCAGGGGCATTCTGTTAAACCAAGAAAAGTCGAGATCATGTATGCCCCAAACATACTAACAAGTGCACATTTGACCAACAATTATAATAACTTGTAGGACCGTGATTGTGCACCTCAAAAGTCTCTCTCCCTCCCTCCCTCATTCTTTCTCTCCCTTCTGTCTCCTCCCCCACCTCTCTTCTCATCTCTGCCTGTACCTCCCTCTCCCTCCCTCATTCTTTCTCTCCCTTCTGTCTCCTCCCCCACCTCTCTTCTTGTCTCTGCCTGTACCTCCCTCTCCCTCCCTCATTCTTTCTCTCCCTTCTGTCTCCTCCCCCACCTCTCTTCTTGTCTCTGCCTGTACCTCCCTCTCCCTCCCTCATTCTTTCTCTCCCTTCTGTCTCCTCACCCACCTCTGTTCTTGTCTCTGCCGGTACCTCCCTCTCCCTCCCTCATTCTTTCACTTCCTCATGTCTCCTCTCCACCTCTCTTCTTGTCTCTGCCTGTACCTCCCTCCCTCCCTCATTCTTTCTCTCCCTTCTGTCTCCTCCCCCACCTCTCTTCTTGTCTCTGCCTGTACCTCCCTCTCCCTCCCTCATTCTTTCTCTCCCTTCTGTCTCCTCCCCCACCTCTCTTCTTGTCTCTGCCTGTACCTCCCTCCCTCCCTCATTCTTTCTCTCCCTTCTGTCTCCTCCCCCACCTCTCTTCTTGTCTCTGCCTGTACCTCCCTCTCCCTCTCTCATTCTTTCTCTCCCTTCTGTCTCCTCCCCACCTCTCTTCTCGTCTCTGCCTGTACCTCCCTCCCTCCCTCCCTCATTCTTTCTCTCCCTTCTGTCTCCTCCCCCACCTCTCTTCTTGTCTCTGCCTGTACCTCCCTCTCCCTCCCTCATTCTTTCTGTCCCTTCTGTCTCCTCCCCCACCTCTCTTCTTGTCTCTGCCTGTACCTCCCTCTCCCTCCCTCATTCTTTCTCTCCCTTCTGTCTCCTCCCCCACCTCTCTTCTTGTCTCTGCCGGTACCTCCCTCTCCCTCCCTCATTCTTTCTCTCCCTTCTGTCTCCTCCCCCACCTCTCTTCTTGTCTCTGCCGGTACCTCCCTCTCCCTCCCTCATTCTTTCTCTCCCTTCTGTCTCCTCCCCACCTCTCTTCTTGTCTCTGCCTGTATCTCCTCTCCCTCCCTCATTCTTTCTCTCCCTTCTGTCTCCTCCCCACCTCTCTTCTTGTCTCTGCCTGTACCTCCCTCTCCCTCCCTCATTCTTTCTCTCCCTTCTGTCTCCTCCCCACCTCTCTTCTTGTCTCTGCCTGTACCTCCCTCTCCCTTCCTCATTCTTTCTCTCCTTCTGTCTCCTCCCCCACCTCTCTTCTTGTCTCTGCCGGTACCTCCCTCTCCCTCCCTCATTCTTTCTCTCCCTTCTGTCTCCACCCCCACCTCTCTTCTTGTCTCTGCCGGTATCTCCCTCTCCCTCCCTCATTCTTTCTCTCCCTTCTGTCTCCTCCCCCACCTCTCTTCTTGTCTCTGCCTGTACCTCCCTCTCCTTCCCTCATTCTTTCTCTCCCTTCTGTCTCCTCCCCCACCTCTCTTCTTGTCTCTGCCTGTACCTCCCTCTCCCTCCCTCATTCTTTCTCTCCCTTCTGTCTCCTCCCCCACCTCTCTTCTTGTCTCTGCCGGTACCTCCCTCCCTCCCTCATTCTTTCTCTCCCTTCTGTCTCCTCCCCCACCTCTCTTCTTGTCTCTGCCGGTACCTCCCTCTCCCTCCCTCATTCTTTCTCTCCCTTCTGTCTCCACCCCCACCTCTCTTCTTGTCTCTGCCGGTACCTCCCTCTCCCTCCCTCATTCTTTCTCTCCCTTCTGTCTCCACCCCCACCTCTCTTCTTGTCTCTGCCGGTACCTCCCTCCCTCCCTCATTCTTTTTCTCCCTTCTGTCTCCTCCCCCACCTCTCTTCTTGTCTCTGCCTGTACCTCCCTCTCCCTCCCTCATTCTTTCTCTCCCTTCTGTCTCCTCCCCCACCTCTCTTCTTGTCTCTGCCTGTACCTCCCTCTCCCTTCCTCATTCTTTCTCTCCCTTCTGTCTCCTCCCCCACCTCTCTTCTTGTCTCTGCCTGTACCTCCCTCTCCCTCCCTCATTCTTTCTCTCCCTTCTGTCTCCTCCCCACCTCTCTTCTTGTCTCTGCCTGTACCTCCCTCCCTCCCTCATTCTTTCTCTCCCTTCTGTCTCCTCCCCCACCTCTCTTCTTGTCTCTGCCTGTACCTCCCTCTCCTTCCCTCATTCTTTCTCTCCCTTCTGTCTCCTCCCCCACCTCTCTTCCCTTCTCTGCCTGTACCTCCCTCTCCCTCCCTCATTCTTTCTCTCCCTTCTGTCTCCTCCCCCACCTCTCTTCTTGTCTCTGCCGGTACCTCCCTCTCCCTCCCTCATTCTTTCTCTCCCTTCTGTCTCCTCCCCCACCTCTCTTCTTGTCTCTGCCTGTACCTCCCTCCCTCCCTCATTCTTTCTCTCCCTTCTGTCTCCTCCCCCACCTCTCTTCTTGTCTCTGCCTGTACCTCCCTCCCTCATTCTTTCTCTCCCTTCTGTCTCCTCCCCCACCTCTCTTCTTGTCTCTGCCTGTACCTCCCTCTCCTTCCCTCATTCTTTCTCTCCCTTCTGTCTCCTCCCCCACCTCTCTTCTTGTCTCTGCCTGTACCTCCCTCCCTCCCTCATTCTTTCTCTCCCTTCTGTCTCCTCCCCCACCTCTCTTCTTGTCTCTGCCAGTACCTCCCTCTCCTTCTCTCATTATGTGCAGTTTTTGTGGTGGTAATAATGATAGCTTTACACAATGAGTTAAAATTACATAATTAAACATAATTGTTGTTTCTGTGCACGGTTCTCATTCCTCACACAATTCTGCATATTTATAATATTTTAATTATACCAACATTTACTACATAGATTCTTTAGCCACTGTAACCTTTAAAACCAAAATGCTGAATATGTCTAGTAATATTACAGTGACGTGTTTTATTACTTGGTTATTGCTAACCTATGTAGAAAGGCTTTTGACAGTACACACCTTCATTATAATACTTACCTGCTCTCCTCACGGTCATAGCCCTCAACTTCACCCTAAAAATTCTAAACATCACTGACAATTTTCCAATATTTTTCTAATTTAGTTAAAAAGTTATTTTCTGAAGCTTAAGAAGTATAGCACTTTAATGCGTGGTGTTACCCACTGAAATCCTCAAAGCTTCATTATGCACTAACATTGGAGTGAAGAGACTGGAAAAAAAGGGAAATACAGCACAGACACCTGTTCATCTAATTGGCTGCTAACCTCAGCTGTAATTGGGCTGTAGCAGCATTAGCACTTAACTGGATGTATCATAAAATATATAAGCACACAAGGTAAAAATACTGTTTTTTCCTGCAAAGGAATAAATAGGGCAGCAGCCAGATTAACCAGATCAGCCATGATTGTGGAGATGAAGAACAGATTTGGCAGGACAACCAAATTAGTTGCTGTTTCACAGCATTCCTATTTAATTGCATTAAACATATTTTTTTCATATGGGAACATATGTCTTTTTCTTAAAATGGTTGTGCACATACAAAAGCAAGGTATTTAGAGACCATACTTTTGTATGCTTAAACTTATTTACTTTACATTTTGTGTTTTTCTAAGTAGCATGTGGATGTGCTAAAGGCATGGCATGCATGGGGTAACAAAGTGCTTAGTGCACAGGGTGCTGTACGATGCAGTTTAGAAGTAGCACTATAGGAGCAAGTGAGATAAAATCCAAGAGATTTAGATGTATGTCTTACCCAAAGCCTTATTTATGTTAAGACATCTTCCCCACACCATGTTTTCCAAGTTCATTCACCAGTGCCAAGCTATTATTAATTTTGTCTGATATGGAAAGTCCCTTTGTATCAATAATAGGCAACATGTCGTCTAAAATGAAGGGGTATTTTGTTTTACCTGACCTGTTTGCTTATGGGGTGATAGTCCTAAGCTGGTATTATATAAGAGCCTATTCTAAGTCAATGCCCATTTCAGTCCTTACTGAGTTTCTTTTCAATGGTCCCTATACAATGCCTACATTTAGGAAGCCATTCTATAAGGCTTGGGACACTGGTCGTTTAGAGATTTTGTTTGAGACTGGAGATGGCCAAGCACCATACTCAGCCTGCAGTGTCACTTTACTCCTCATTATGAGCTTGCACCATATTTGAGCTTGTTCTTAGTTGATACCCATTTGGGTGCCTGATGATTTTTTTGTCAGTTGTCCACATACAATGCCTACGGTTACAACACCATCCTATAAGGTTTGGGACACTGGTAGTTTAGAGATTTGGTTTAAGACTAGTGAGTGGGCCAAGCACCATATACAATTTGCAGTGTCTCTTTACTCCCCATTATGGAATAATCAATTAATTATGACAGATAAGTGTGTGCTGCGCTGGACAGATTGGGTCAAGACTGATTATTTGTTTAGGACATATGGAGAAAGTATAGTTGTGTAAGTTGCACCTACCCATAACAGTAGATGTTCACCTTCTTCACTGCTGTAGTAGCCTAAGGACTGCATCCTGCCAAGAATACATCAATCAATCAACTTCCCATATATCTAATCAACCTCCACACAGTCACTCTGCTGCTTACAGTCCTAGCCCATTTGGAAGGACCAATATAAGCAGCCAGAGTGACTTTCTTGTCCATAAGTGTAAAAGGGACATCCATCCTGAAATAAATAGCAATAAGCACTTGTACCCACACAAACTATATTCAATAAGGGGGTGATGAGTGGTTACAGCTACTGCAGCAGTGAAGAATTCAAACATCTATTGTTGAGTAAGTGCAACTTGCACAACCATACTATGTTCATTATGCTCACTGCTGCACTAGCCAATTAGTAGACTACTACAGCTTATCCAACATTAGGGAGAAGGACTTATTCAGTAAAGTAACCCTATCCCTATGAAAAACCACATAGGGTTCCCCCAACACAACAGCTTGCAACTCAGATACTCGTTTTGCAGTTGTTAGAGCAATGAAGACATTTTTCCAAGTAACAAACTTTAAATCAGCTAAGGATGCAGGTTCAAATGGTGACATAGTATCTCCAGTACAAAAATGAGATCCCATTTAGGAGGAATATGTCTATGAGGGGATCTCAGGTGCAAAATGTCTTATAGAAACTGTTTAACAACAAACAGAGAAGAAAGAGGAGGACTTAAGGACAAATCTTTGTCAATATATGACTTTCTAGCAGTAGACTTTCTTGCCTCTTTCAGTATCTGCTGTACATTCTCATGAGAGAGGTGTCTAAAAGATATCAAAATTGAACTATCCAGGCAGTCAATTGAAGTTGTTTGATGTCAGGGTGTTATCAAACTCCCCTTTTCTTGAGTAAATACATACAGTCTGTGAGGAAGCTTATGGTAATCACCCTTGGCCAATTCCATAAGAAAGGAGAACCAATTTGTCTGGGCAAAAAGGAAGTCACCACAATGATTTTTTGTGAAGTCTTTCTGAATCTTCAGAATTATCCTGGAAATCATTGGAAAGGGTTGAAATGTATATAGGAACATCCCCAACCAGAGGAATGATACAGCATCCACTCTCAAGGCTTGGCAGCAAGGATTTCTAGAACAAAATTTGTTTAGTTGTCTTGTTTTGGAAGGAGATAAACAGATCTACTGGAGGTATTTCCCAAATCTGAATCAATTGCTGGAAGACGTCTTCATTGTGTTTCCCCTCAGGAGGGTCTGTCCAGGATAAGCTTGCCTGTCACTATGTTTTGCTCTGCTGGTATGTAAGAAGCCTGAATCAGTAAGGAGTGATACAGAGCTAACTCCCAAGCCATAACTGTCAACCATCAGAGAAGGTATGATCTGGTGCCCCCTTGTTTGTTTATGTACGCCATTACTGTGGTGTTGTCTGTAATAACCTGAAGAAGATCTAGGCTCCAAGGATGACACTGATGTGCTTGGATCTGTTAGAGTTGTCCCACACTCCTTGCACTTTTACCCTGTGCACTTTTACTGTTTTTTTCGTGTCTTTCTAACTTTTCAGGTTACATATCAGTGCCTTTTTAAGATTGTCTTTTTAATTAACAGCCCTTGTTTTTTTTAATTAACAGCCCTCATTCAGTTCCACATCTTAATACATTATTTTCTATTGATATCCGTTATTTAAGAATTTTTCACTATTTTGTTTCTCTTTTTAATTTCTGTATTATATTTTTTGGATATCTAGCCTGGTTCTTATTTTTTGGTTTTCTAGCCTGTTTCTTATTTTACATACATGTTATTTTACATACATGCTGTTGCTATTTCTCTAGTATGCTCGGCTTTGTTTATTATGCTCTTTTAGGTCATCCACTATCCTGATGAAGATTTCGAAAAGTGTAGCCTAACAATGTATTTTACCAGCAAGGGCTGATTTTTTCCAGCAAGACTATTTTTAGTTAACTACATTTTTTTAGCTAATTTTAGCCAATCTCCGAACTTCACTATTGTAGGTTTAGAGTGATTCTACTAACCACATATGAGCTGGCTCAGGGTATCTAACCTATCAGATTGTAAGGTGTGGTGTCCAGTTGTCATTGCCCAATCACAATAAAGGTTTTTTCACCCACACTTGATTGGCCTGAACTGACACACCCCCAGGTACTCTTATAAAAGGAAATCCTCAGGATCACTTTTTCCATTAAGGAATTACGCTTCGATGCTGATTGTACTTCTGGTACTTTTTACTTCAATAAAGTACGACCTTCTAGATTCTGAACTTTGACTACGTTGATTTTTTGCCACCACGGCGAGCAGAGCTCCTTAGCCGAGCCACATTTATGTCACTTTGCCTGTTTTTTCTGTGTGTTTCATCTTTGATTTCTAGCTGCCACACTAGCGGTTCCTCTCACCAGGCGACCTGACCAGCCGGAACTATAACCTGTATACGAAGCCTTTCTAAAGGCTTTACTCAGCCTTCGACCACAAGCACTCGGATACGCACAACCTTTCTCAAGGCTTTACCGGTAGCCCAGCGTCTTCACCGACATCCCACTGTACCTTTATTAAGGCAGCCTACCTGGTCATCTATTTGCTCTTGGCTTCTCTGGGGTATTTTATTCATGGACAAGTTGTCTAAATAAGGAAAAATGTGCATATCCTGCAGTTTGCAGCAGGCCATCACTGGGGATAGGCATTTTGTAAACATTCTTGATGTAGTAGACAGTCCACAGGGCAATGCAGATAAATGATCATGTGACCAAGATGCACAAAATCTTAGGGATCTCTTGAAGCTATGTCCTATGGGAATGTGATGGTAAGCATCATTATGGCCTAAGAATACCATAACAGAGTGGTCTGGAAAAAGTGCTAACACAATTTTGGGATGGGTCAACATCTTGAATTTTGGAATCTTCATAAAAAGATCAAGAAATGTGAGATTTAAAATGCACTTCCAAGAGTGAACCTTTTTTGGGGGGATTAGAAGCATTCTGGAATACAATTCCCTTCCTATATGTTCTACAGGATCATGTTCTAAGATTCCTGCTTCCAACATGTGTTGAAGTACCAAGTTTGATTGGAAGGTGAGGAGGAAGCCCCCTGAAAAGAAGGAGAATCTGTCCATTGATAACTGTATCCCTCCTGGATCACCTTTAAAACCTATTTGTCTGAAACTATCTGATGTCAAACATGGGCACTGAGAATCAAATTTTGTGAAAGGGGGAAGAGATGCTGTGGCAGGAGGGAGAGGGAAGGTGCCCGGCATACTCATTCAGTTGCTGGTGCGTTATCCCTTTTTGTAAAAACTCCTTGATTTTTTGAGGTTAGTATTGGTTCCCTCCTGCCATTTCTTCTTGGGAGGTTGTCTATTTGCAATCCCCAACCTTTGTTTGTTTTGTCTTTTAAAGAGAGTGCAGGATTTGGAAGGGAAGAACCTGGGGACAAAAAAAATTCATAGACACTCCCTACATTAATTTACCCCTCTCATCCCACTGCATGAGGACTTGACTAGTAGAAGGCCCAAATAAAACTTCTTTGTCAAGTGGAGGCTCAAAATTTCTGACTTTAACTCATCTGAAATCTTTTGATTACATAGCCAGCCAAATCTTCTCAAGAGTGTAGCTGAAGATGAAACCCTAGAAACAGCATCAGCACAATCATACAAACTTTTTAAGCCATGTTTAGACACTTGAGATAGGTTAGAAACAATATGATTCAAATAACACCTACTTTCCAGAGTCAAGGAAACATAAAACTCATTCAAGCTATTGGCACATCTTAATGTAAACTCTCACATGTAGCCCAAGTAATTAAAGATTCTAAAGGGTGTAGTAGAAGAATAAACAAGTCACTTACCCTGTCTGTCCAGCCATTAGGCCTCCTTAACCCAAGGCACTGGAAAGGGGGTAGAGGAAATTCTATCAGAAGGAGCTGCAGGTGTTGTTCCTAAATGAGAATAGAGACATTTTTTAAATTGAGAAACTCTATACAGTTTGCCTATTTTAGAACAGATGACTGTGGGTCAGGAGCATTACAGACAGCTTTAAATGCATCCTCCAATGCTAGTAAAATGGGAGGATTGGGTATGGTATTAGGGGCTTCTTGCTCAAATAAATCATAATATCTGCCCAACTCAGGGGGAACAAGCTGTTCCCAAGAGAACACTTCCCTTAGTCTAGATGCAGTGCAATCAAGAGAGAAGGTCTCCATTTGTACTTTTTCAGGGTCAATATCTAAGAATAAGAGTCTTGGGCTTTAGAACCATCAGATGACTTAACTCTGTCTATCAAAATTAGAGGAACCAAAAAAAGCATTCTCTTCCACATAATTAGGAGTATAATAATCTGAAGGAGGCATTTGCCACCCAGAATTTACTGTCTGCAATAAACTCCTGGCTAAAGTAAGAACATCATTTTTAGAAATAGACTATCTTTCTATTTTCCATATAATTAACTTTATGTTTCTTTTTCTTATGGATGTCCCAAAAGGAACACTGGGAAAGGGGGATGCACTTAATCCCAAGCAAAAGTTCTTTCCCTGTCAACCTTGAGAAGGCCCTCCTAAGGTGTCTCCAGTACTTAAAATGAATGGTTCTCCCATGCCCATTTTGGACAATGGAACAGTCAAAGAGGACATTTCTGACCCCCAGTCCATAGTGGTCAGCAAGGCTATATCAGAGGGATTTAAGGAAACGGGTTAGTGGCCTAAAGAACCAGCAGTGGCCACTGCAGAGTCACCCACCTTCAGCTGAGGCATTGATGGAGCCTGCACTAAAGGCAAGGACTCATGTTTTAACCGCTTTTTCTTTTTAGGTATGCTGGGAGAAAGAGCAACAGGTGTCTAAGTTGTAGCCGAAGAAGCCTTATTGCCAGAAAGCTACACTGGTAAGAAATGATCTGTAGGTATGTTGCCACTTAGTTCACACAAACAGCATGACACCTACAACAATTTTAAACCACCAACACAAAGGTAACAAAAGCAGAGACACAGATACAAAACTTCCCAGTCTAAACAGACATACTTTCCCCAAAGTGAACTGTCCAATAAAAGACCAATAAAATATGTTCTCACAAAGTATACATAAACATCCACACCAGTCTTTTGTTTCCAATGATGATATACTTTAGCAATCAAACAATACTAAAGCACCTAAAAAAAGTGTAAAGTAAGCCCCAAGTCACAAAATGACACTTTAAGCCTAGAAAGCAATTCCTAGATAACTAACAATGGTAATCAAGGAACGCCTGCCGACATTCCTGTAAAGCCAGTATTCTTAAAAAGGCATGCAGAAGTTGTGACAGAGATCAAGTAAAACATTAACGGGAAACTTGCTCCAACTCTACATTCAAGCTAGATTACTACACTTCTCACAGAGTACTGCAATGCAACTAATGAAGTACAGATTAGACTTTAATTGTGTGCTCTGGAGATGCTCTGAAGTGGCTGCAGACTATTTTCATTTAGTTTATTCATGCACCTGTGTCCAACCATTATGGATAAAGCTGATTAATTGCATAAATAGTGTTATACATTTTAATTTGCCAGGGTTAGGGTAGGGACAGGGATGCAGTGGTTAGTGTTGTCACCTCATAGCAAGAGGTTCTCTGATTTGATTCTTGCCTGGAGTGCCATCTGTGTGGAGTCTGCATGTCCTCCCTGCATTCATGTGGTTTCCTCCAGTTGTTTCAGTTTCCTCCCACATTCCAAAAACATGTGTCTGGAGCGTTTCTCCCTGGGCATCTGAAGAAAACATGTCTGTCCCACTTGGACTTTCCTGGAAAAACAAATATAAAAAAAAATTCATTATCTGATGCTAAATTATGGCTAATGAGAATACCCCCACAAAACATTCAGTTGCCTAATACAGTATTAATGGATGCATAATGTTGTATTAACACTGGTAGCATTAATTTTCCAGTTTTGGAAACAGTTCTCATGAACTGAACGACCAGTTTTAACATTATGGGTTATAAACTGAAAAAAATGGCCAAATTTGCAATTAGACATGAAGTGGTGTAATGAGACTTGGACTATACCCCTAAATATATTACAGATGGATGTGCTGGATTCCTACCCTGTGATGTTTTAAAATGTTTTGACTAATGATGCTTGATTTGTTCATTTCTGTCAATAAATTCTTCACAGGTGGTAAAAAAAATATTTATCATCCCTGGGTCTGGTACAGTGTTAAAATATTTTGTAAGAATAAAAAAAAAAACACAACTTCACCTTTAATTAACTTGCTTATACCAGGCGCTAAATAAGCAAACATGAAAAAAAGTACATTAGGATTATAAATGTACAATTATACAATAAAAATTAAATAAACAAACTGAAAATATAGGAAAAATACAAGAGATAATTGAAAAAAAATGTTCCAGAAACCATCAATCCATCCATTCATTTATTCATTCTCCATTAACCCAATTGATCCATTTCAGGGTCATGGAGGAGTTGGACCTTTTCACAGCATTTAATGGGTACAAGGCAATGAAACATATCCTAGATGGGACTCCAACTCATTAAAGACACCTTATCCAGTGAATATGCAATATTTTCAAAGAAGCTATCCTAATTTTAAAGGTTTGATCTTTCACAAACCATACTGGTTTATGACAGGACTACTAAATTGCCTGTATCCTTATGAACCAGTTATGTCATTATCCTTTTCTTAACCTTACAGACGATACATGTAAGGCTGATGTGCTGAAGTTCCTGGAGTCTTCTGTGGGTCATTTTTATGGATTAGGCTTCCTGAGCTCTTCTGTCACTTGCTGGAGACAAATACATTTGTTAAATAGGATGCTCATGAGGCCTGTAAGGTTTTGATTAATACTGGTGTAAAACAATAGGAGAAATGATAGAGTCTGCGTCCAAAGAGATAGTGTTTATAACCTCAAACATGGCTGAATATTTCTAATTTTAGGTTACATTTGGTGGGTCATCCATGAGGAGCAACAATAAAGTAGCCATATGCAATGAATGGGTTGTTGAAACTAGTGCTCAGTTTACTCATAATAATGTGGGTGACACCTTATATCTGATTCTTACTGTGAAAGTGCTGGCTTCCCTTCCAGTGATCAATGGCCATTTACTCAGAATCTAATTGGCTGATCAAAACTGGTCAGACATGTACTTGCTTTCAAGGCATACTGTCACAATATGGACTACAGAATCAATGTTTCTCTGAGAATTCTGGGTTATACTAGAGTGTTTCTCATTTCTGCACTTTTATGAGACCTTGACATTAATATACATAAATAAGGCATTGAGGGGAACATTGCTCTCCATGAGGGGGAGCAAGAGGACTTGCTGCCCCAACAAAATTGCTTATTTTGATAATGTAGATGGTGGTTAGGAAAGCTATGTATTTAATTAGTTTTTGATTGAATAACAGGTTTGCAAATGATCATACAGCAGTTACTTCAAAGGAAAGGATGAGAGGGCCAAATAGTTTAAAGCATCTATGTTACTGATATCTCTGAGAGGAGAGTAAACTCTTTCATAAACATATACTATCAAAAGTATGAATCATCTCAGAATTTTTGAAAATATATTTAGTATAATTTTCTTTCAATTAAACAATGAAATGAGTGGCTTATGTTTTGCCTGAAATATAAATGCTAAGAAGCAAAATCTACTTTGTATAAATAATATTTTTTCCTACAGATGTCAAGGGGTTCCATACACAAAACTAGTAGGTACAGCCAATCTATCTGATATGCTATAAGAAAGTACTACACTGACACCATATGGAAATGCATGTTTGTTTCATGGCATTGTAGTTTATAAGTACACCACAAGACTGAAGCAATTGTTTAAATACTTCAAAAGCTCTGCTTTGATCTGGAACTCAGTTCCAGTTCGCATCTTTACACAACAGCACATCTAATAGGGCTGACATATCTGGTAGTCCTGGCAAAAAACTTGTTACTTTAAAAGTACCCTCCAAAAAAAAGCTTTCATATGGATCCACAATGATTAATTGTGCATCATTTAATCAACATACAATGAATCTCCATAAAAAATACCAATAATGATATTGCATCAGACAACTTCCAAGATAGCTGCACACTGATCAACAGCTGAAGTTCAGCTCTCTGTGAAAAATGAAACTCAGAAAAAAAGTGCTATTGAAACTATTGTTGGGTACAATTCAGTTACTGGCTGGAAAGTACATTGCCAGGATTCCAGCAAAGAAGAAATTTGGAAAACCTGAAAGAAAATCAACAAGAGAAAGGTAAAGAGAAATTACTGTCTGGGAAGGATTCTGTAGCTGTTCAGCAAAAAGCAGTTAAAGCCTCGGTTTTGGTTCAAGAGATGTTTTTCAATAACTTATGGGGGGAATAAATCAAATATACTCATAAGTGATTAAAACAAATGAAACATTGAAGGAATATATCAACTCATAAACAAAAGGCTAGAAAAACAGGATAAACTTTAGCTGTTCAGATGAACTAATAAAACTGCAAAAAAGAGGTTGAAATGAAGAAAATGCTGGCTAAATATGATGTTTTTCAAGAAATGTTTAAAAAAATAGTAGTTAGAAGACAGAGCTTACAACAAAATCTAAGATCTTCTGCTGTACCAAAGAAACTGGAAGGAAAAAACTGCATTAATTTTATGGAAGCACAAATCAGCTACTGGACTGATACTGAACAGGAGGAATTTTTAAATTAAAGGGCACATTGTGTGCATGCTCCAAATCTGGTCATGAGAAAGCAGTCAAAAACTATACAAGTAAAGATGCAATCAAACCAGCAGAAAGAGGTGATTGTAACAAAACTGTGACAGAAGGGCAAAGTATTAATAACTGGAAAAAGCAGAGTGTTTGTAGAAAATGGTTGTTCACTGTACACCAGGTAGAAGAGAAGCACATTTATTACAGCAAACACAGAATGTCAGGAGGCAGGTGCGAGATTCAAGTTGCTGTATTCAGCTGTCTTCAGAGTATTTTTCCTCAAGGATCAAATACTATTTTTAAAGCAGAATAGGCTAAAAAGGAAACAAAAACAATTTATCCAACAAAAAAATGAGACAGGAAATTGCAGCTTGCTTCTCATTCTTTTGACAGTGAAGTTCATAGAGAGACTTTGCCAATGAAGCATTTTCCATTGTTGCAAAGGAAAATGCTTGAGAGACAGAAAAAGCACATGAGTTGATTAGAAGAATCAGGAGTACCTTGGACTTTAACCAGAGTCTGATGTTAGAAGATGGAGATGAACAGGAAGAAGATCAGCAGCACTGACATTAGTGAGTAAATCAGAGACTATAAAGCATCAATCACAATTATGAAGTATGACTTTGAAAAAAAAGTGTCTGAAAAGACTGGACTTTTGCTGACTTTGTTAAACATGTAGGTGGACACTATGTCATTAATGTTTAGAAGGACACTACAAAGGAGGAAAAAGTAACTGTAATAAAACAATGTTTGTTTTTATTAGTATCTGAATATAACTTTTCAGGATATAAACTTATATACAGTAAAGCAGTTTTGAGTAGTCAGGGGTATTTTAAATGTGTGGGAGTCTTTTCATTGTCTGTGTTATGCATTAAAGATGTTAAAGTAAAGAGGTACTTTTTTAGTTATAAGAAACATAGTCTTTACAGTATAACAAGTGAAAGAAAGGCTGGACAAAAGCAAGTTTCATGTTAATATGTTATGATCTTGGGTTGCTGGGTTGCGAATGCAGTGTAAAACTGAACTGATTATATTATATATAAAATTTAAGATATTTTTTCTCTTTTTTACAAGGGTAAATGTCTTGATTAATGTCCTTGGCTTAATCTACAAGTGTATTTTTTTGTAAGCAAGTAGGCATTAAAATAAGATAAAATGATGAAAGCCATGAAAATGCTTAGTTTTGTATGTTTGCAAATATATTAGTTTTTTTTTTTCCATTAGCAAATGTTCAGTTGGAATCAAGACGTCTACAACTGAAAGCAGCTGTACATCTTGTTCTAATTTAGAAATATTAATTGCTGACTACTTTGCCATGAAGACAAGCTGTCTGCAGGTGCAAGCAATTAATCTTCAGAGTTCTCAGTATTCTATGAGGAAAATGCCAAATTTAAAGGCACAATGGCAAGCAGTTCAGAGAAAAATAAAATCTGAAATTATGGAAGTGAATAAGAGATAGCAGCCATCATAGCAACCTCAATACATTAAGGCATTTAACAGAACGAGGTACAGTTTAGTTTTATTTAAAGATAGCCAGTGAACTTTTACTTAGGGCTAAAAGTTAATGTTTTCTGAAATAAATACAAACCATTTTTCACATTTGGGAGGAGAATAGACATAAGAAAACAGACAGCAATCAGTGAAGCTGAAACACAGGCTTTTAGCATGGGTAACCATAATTTTAGATTAGGTAATACCTGTGGGTACATTTATTGATTTGGAGCAATTGATCCTGTTTGGAGGGTTAAACACTATTTTTAAAGATGTACATAGTTTTGTGTGTTTGTTCTAAGCTAATAGAGGATGGGACATTTTGAAAATATATTTAGTTTTTTGAGGGTTTTCATTAAAACAGAAAGTCTTGAAAAATGTGACTTCAAACAGAAATGAGATGAAACAACTGTATAAAAAAATTAGCCTGCCAAACATTAGCATAGACGTAACACAAATGTTAGAAATACACACTCAAAAAAGTGTCATGTATAATGGGTGGAAGCAATATATTTTTATTAGAAATGTCTAAGTTATCCATATTATCTTGGAACTTCAACGGCTTTACAGGTATAGACAAAAAGGAAAGAATCTTGAATTATATTAATAAATGCAGAGTGCAAATATCAATGATGTATGAGACACATTTGGAAGGAAATAAGCACAAGTTTGACAAGGAAAGGATTTTAGGATGGATGTACAGGAGAATATCAGGGAAATTGGACAAGGGGAGTAATTATACTAATTGCTATAGGGGCTCCAATGGTGACAGGAGAGTGGAAAAAAGACAATAATAGTAGATTTGTGGTGGTGAGGGGCTATTAGCAAAGGAGGAAGATTACACTAGTGTATATTTATATTCCATGAAAAACTGTTGTTATGGAACTTAAGAAAATTTTGGGAGAAATAAACAGCTTTCAGCAGGGAATATTACTAATGGGTACTGGAACTTGATTTGCAATAGTGAGAATGTTTCAAGAGTATCTAGAAGGGAACAAAAGAGGGTAGATTTCTGAAAAAAATTAAAGAAAACATTTTGTATGGAAGATGTGAATTCAGTAGTATGAACTCGGACAGAATATGCATATTATTCTCCAATGAACAATAACTGGACTAGACTAGACAGAAATTACAATTCACAGGAACATGCACATTTAATGGCAAGCTATGACACATATCCAATAATTATTTCAGATCATGCACCAATAAAAACTAAGATAAAAATGCATGGTAATGAAGAAAAAAATGAGACACAGGGACTTTTCTACCAACATGTTAAAAAGAGATGAATTTAAGGAATGACTAATGGAAATTATGTGAGAGTTATTAGGGAAGATGGAACAAAGTTATAGCTAGTGAGTGATATGTAGAAATAAAAGCGAAAGATATATAGTTAAGAAGTAATAGGATTTATTTAGAGGGGCTTGCAGGATAAGGGGAATCTCACAGAATAAGAAGAGGCACAAATGCAGAGTGCTAAAGAAAAAAATAAGGGAAAGTCTGGATAATATAAAGGAGATTAGAGAGATTGCTGTTAGGAAAGTATTTTTATAATAACTCTAGAGCACAAAAACATTAAGTAGCAGAAAATAGAAATCATTGTTAACAAACCTATGCAGCCTATACCAAGAAAAAAAAACAGAGATCCTAAAGAGGTTTTAGAGCTATTTCGGAAAATTTATGAAAATTTGTATAAAGCAGAAAATGTGGAAACCAATGAAAAGCACAAATGGAAATATTTATAAAAGACTTAATTATGCCAAAGTTAGAGTTAGAAGAGGCTCAACAACTAGCAGTTAAGATATGAGGGGTTGAGATAAAAATTGTGATGTATAATCAATCTTCAGGAAAGTCTCTAGGAACAGATGGTATTCCTGTGGAAGTTTGGAAGTTGGGAGGCAAAAAAGTGATAAAGATCTGGAAGAGTTTAACAATATTTTAAAAGGAAAGGAAGCATCGACATCTTGGAAAAAAGCTGTGGTGGATGTATTACCTAATGACAGCTTGAGACTCATCATACCCAGCTTCATACAGGCTCATTTCAATTTTAAACCATGATTATAAAGTATTTATGTCTATACTAGCCAAAAGAATGACAAGGTTTTGTCAACATTGAGAGATATACACTAATGTGCTTTTGTGGAGGTGAGGCAAACATTAGACAACATTAGCAGAACAATGATGATCCAGCGGGAAGCAGAATGTAAAAAAGTACTGTTGGTGGTATTGATACAGAGAAAGCATTCAACAGAGTAAGCTGGGATTTTATGAGTAGGGCAATGGAAGCATCTGCAGTCCGTGATAAAATTACAAGGTTGATTAGGAGGATATATGAGGGATCAGAGACAAAAATTAAAGTGGAAGCTTTCTTCTATGATAAGTTGTGTTTTAACAGAGCAATCAGGCAGCAGTGTCCTCTTCTCCCTCTGTCATTTGCTTTGTATTTAAAGGCACTGGCAAAGAAAATAATGAACTTAGAAATGCAAGAATATAATTAGTATGATAATCAAGAAAAGCTTACTTTTTTTGCAGATGATATTATTTTGTACCTGTTAAATGCAGAAAAGACATCTCAGTGTTGTGGAATATTCTGAGACAGTTTCAAATTTTTTCAGAATATAAAATTAAGATAATAAAAAGCTGAACTGCAAATTATGTACCCACACACAAATCAGTTCAGTAATACCCATATTTTGGGGATATGATAAGATGAATTATTTAGGAGTTTGGATTAAAAAGACTTCTGCTATACCAGCTAAGAATATGTGGGAAGAAATTAAACAAAAGACAATACAAAAACTGAGAAGTTGGTAACTTTTGTTTACAGATAATAAGAAACAAACAGTGAACATGGTTTTAGTCCCTTTACTTTTAATACAAGTCAAGCATATTTTTTATCAACCAGAAGAGAAGTTGTAGACAATAATTAATAAAGAGTAAAAGGAATTTATCTGGGTGGGGAAAATGGAAAGAGTTAATTGGGATAAGCTGATCCTTTCAATAGAACAAGGTGGTTTAGGATTACATGATTGGAAGGGATATTTCAGAGTTACATAGTTAAGGCTCATATACACAACACAAGCAGAAGGTTATAATTCACAATGAAAAGGGATGATGATGGGAGGGAGAGTTCAAGAAATAAAGAGAGAGTGGAATTGTGGCTGCAGATCCTTAAGGAGAATAACAGCCATACAGATATTGTATTCGTATAATAGCAGAAAGTATTCTAAGAACTAAGCCAACAAGAGAATGGAGAAAGGTGATTCTACCAGTAGGGATGATTACAAGTAGGGGTACAGAAAACATGGAAGAGGGGGCTGGAATTTACTGGAGAAAACAGGTAAAGTAACCAAGATGTTGGAAGCAAGCAAGTAGTGAGGGAAAGGTAAAGTGTAATGAGTCCAAGAAGATGACTGCAGGCTAGAGACTGTCTTCCCTACTAGAGGACTGATATCAAAGCATAGCAAAAGGAAAAGGACAGAGGAATCTAAAGTGAAAGACCTGGTCTGATGGGGTTTTTAGTCAAATCTACAACAGAAGCTGCTGTTAAAAAGGGATAATTAGTAGGGCATATAACATATTGTATGACAACTAAAAGAATCAATCAGAGGAGATTAGGAAATATTAGGAAGAGAAACTGGAAGAAAATTTACAAGAGAACAATGGGAAGACATATGCACGGCTCCCAGGTATGCAACCAAGTCCAGAAGGGTTAGGCTTTTTGCTTGGAAGTGTTTGCATATAGATGTTTATACCCCAAGCAGACTTCAAATATTTTTTCCTCAGGTAGTTAGCAAATGTTGGAGGTGTGATGGTGAAGAAAGAGGTAACTGGGAACATGTGTTTTGAGAGTATAATGAGTTGGCAGATTTTACAAATTCCCTACAGAGTACTCTGAAATATTGGGTGAGCAAATAGCTGTGCACAGGATCTGAATTGCCTAGACATAGTAATACCTTATTAATTTTAATTCTATTGGCTGCCAAAAAGCAATTACTAGAAAATGGAAATCAAAGTCTAAATGAACTGTATTTGAAATACTAAATACAATAAAAGAGATAAACAAACTAGAAAAGGATCTTTAGAAAAGGGAAGGAGCAAATTATATAGAAATAAATGGAAATTGCGGTACCAATACATGCAGAATAATTTTCAGAAGTGAGGTTTAAAGGAAGCCAAGAATTCAGCAATTTATGTAATGTTGAACTGATGATAATTACAAAGAAAGAAAGGTATGTGATGTATAATGTATGTAAATAGAAGAAAATATTAATATGGTTTGTTTTCTTTTTCTTAATGTATTTTTTCCTGGGTCAAGTGATAATTTAATAAAAACATTTAAAATAAACAAAGATATTGCATCCTCACATAAAGAACAATATAATCATAATAAAAGACACAGGCAACTTTCTTCCTGGTGTGTAAGCCTTCTGTACCTTTCCAGCACTGCTGATCGATCAATCTGTCTGTCTGTCTATCTCCTCTGAGACTGTACAAATTGGGGGAAAAGGAAAGTGTATAAGGCAAATACGCTGCTCCCTTTCTCCTTCTCCTCCGAGTCATACAGCTCACCCCTTCTCCTTCTCCTCCGAATCATACAGCTCACTGTATCCGTAGTTCAGTCAGGTCCAGCATTCTGAAACGTCGACTACAGAAACCCAATGGTATTCCAGTGTGAATGTCCTCACCTTTACAGAGACAATAGGTGATAAATGTGCTTTCCAAATAGAATTGTGATGATTTACTTTTGGCCCAAGTGACAGTTGTGGTTCTTCCTTCTTTTGAATATGGCCAAGGACAGTTACTGCAAGGTAAAATGCAGCACTTTCTGCAATTTGGAATATGTTTTTCATTTTTCTCTAACTATAGTGAATAATATTCTGAAAGGTTATTTGTTATAACTGGACAAAGACATAATTATTTACTGACACATACCTTTTAAGATTAATCTAATATAATTTATTGTAAAGTAAGGCCTCACAACAGTTTTTAAAACTGCTTATTTCCAGCTAAGACAAATTAACAAATCTTCCATTTGGGAGTGGGGTGTCATCCTAAGAATGATACTCTATTGATTGTGAGTTACTAATCCTCATAGAACCTAAAGGGACATCTGATTTCATTACAGCCACAATGTGCACAGTCATCTCTGAAAATTTTACAGGCACAATATTTTTGTTGCAATAGAAGATTTAATTATTTTACTGCATTCATTTTGAAAGCATATGGGACTAACATTTTTGAATAACATCAGAGGTACATTCCTAGCCATGTGTTTTATAACTCTTCTCTTCAGTGTGCCCTGCTCATCTTTAACAATTCCAGAATGTATTCACAAAAAGTACATTTGAGATTTTACTGTTCTTTTTATATTTCTTTAATCTGGATTTATACGGTTGAATAGATGTGCCATTTGTTAGTTTCCTTGTTGCATGCTGCAAATGAAGTACATCTGTTTAAAAAGAAGTACAGTTGTATAGGAAAGCGGTGATGGTGCTGCGGTAGCGTTGTTGCCTTACAGATAGACGTTGTCCTGTTCGATTCTCAGCTAGAGCATTTTCTGTGTGGAGACATGCGTGAATGGGCGTACCTTTGTTGAAGGTTATGCATCAGGGCTGGCAACTCGGCACATAAAAATCTACTGCCAATCATTAGCGGACCGGAGTTCCGCTGTGGCCATCCCTAACCGGGAAAAGCCGAAAGACACAACAACAACAGTTGTATAGGAAAACTTAGCACAGCAGCATATGTTCAAATAGATTACTGGTGTAGTAGTCTAAAGTTATATGAGATGTGCTGTCAGGGCCTGGATCTGCCTACCACCTTCTAAAGTTTTTGGGCACCCCAAGCAACTTCCCTCTATGTAGGCAAAAGATAAAATCAGTGGCTAGGGTGCAAAACATTCAGAGCTTTCTTGCTTCCAAAAAAGGAGGCTAAAGACCTGGCAAATGGGATGCAAAGCCATAAATGTCCCACACAAAACTTGCAGGAAACTATAGGGAGAAGCAGGAGGGACCAGCTACTGCAGCACTGATATATTCAAACTTTTACTGTTATGGTAAGTTTACTTATACAGCTGTACTATTTTCATTATTAGATTACTTCTGATTTATGGGAGGAGTAACAAAGCTTACGGATCCAGGGAGGAGGCAGATAGTTAGTATACAGGAACCTCTGGAAAACAGACTTAGCAAGGCTGCACAGGACTTAGAGATATTCTTATTTGTAGAGCTTGGGAAGATACATGCAAACTATGATGTTATTGTTTCTAGAAAAATTTCTAGAGTCTGCCTCATTTCAGTAAGTTACAAAGGTAGCTAGAACAATGGAAATGTCGGAGCTGCCCTTGCCTGGAAGTGACTTGTCATTGTGAGGACAATAACACATAACATCATAGTACAACATTTAAATATTGTCTAATTAAACACTGTTTGTTCCAGATTCTTACCTTTATAAGAGATAACAGCCGATCAGCCCTCAAGTATTTATTCCTGTCAGTATAGTATCCAAGCAGCCTAAGGACATCCAGAGAATAATAAATCCTTCTTCCTTGATTGTAAGAATCTGAAAGAAAACACAGGGAGATATATAGCCTGGCTAATTAAGTCTGAACAGGCCTTAGGCATTCATTAAGTATCTGTTCTCAAAGTAACCTTTATTCTTGAAATAAATCAGATAGAGGTGACTCACTATAAAAGTTTGTGACTCAGATCCTATCCTTGCAGAAGTCAGAGCAATGAGAAGCACTGTTTTCCATAAAGGAACTTTAAAACAGCCTGAAGAATAGGTTCCAGACAGACAGTAATGTTTTTCAAAGACGTATTAAGATCCCAAGAGGAAGCTGCCAATACCCTATGCAGTTGGAAATATAAATCCCCCTTTTCAAAAATAGTTTCACTTGAGGAAGGGCAGACAAAAAGGCTGGGGAGGAATCTCAGAGCAGACAAGCAGATATGGCTGAGAGATAAATCTGACAGATGAGTAAGAAAGGCCAAAGGATATTAACTCACACAAATAACTTAGAACCACAGGTAACTCATTTTAAAAGAGACATGGTTCTTAGAATGGCACCAACTAGAAAATCTGTTTTTCATGCCCATCTGTGCTTTTCTAGTAGAAGCGTTTTATGCCTCCTTTTATACCTGCTTGATGTTTTCCAACAAGAGAGTGCCTAAAATAGCTCACAAATGTAGCACTCAGGCTGTCAGTAGAATAATTTGAGGTTAGGGTGTCTCAAACTCCCCCTATCTAGTGTAATTTCATCTTGTGAGGAAACTTGCAGTAACTGTCCCTGGCCATATTCAAAAGAAGAAAGAACCACCACTGTCACCTGGGCCAAAAGTAAGTCATCACAATTCTATTTGGAGAGTCCCTTTGAATTCTTAGGAAGAATCCTGTTATCAGAGGAAAATCTGGAAATTCATACAAGAACATTCCTGTCACTAGGAATGAAAAGATATCTTATTTCTGAGCCTAAGTATGGAATCCTAGAACAGATTTTTTTAAAGGTCTGCTAGAGCTGGAGGCCAACAGATGTCTTTGACACTGTCTCCACTAATGGGCCATTACCTGGAAGATCCCCAGGTTCAGTGAATATTACTGAGGATCTGTACTGATCCTGTTAGCTTGTCTGCAACAATGTTCTGTTCTGATGGATTGTAAAAATCTGTAAAAGGGGGTGATCCTTGTTATCCCCTGTTTAATTATGTATTGCATCACTGTGATGTCATCTAAAACCATTAACAGGAGGTCTGGAGATAATAGACATCTCAGAAAATAGAAATATTTAATAAGAGCCATTTTATCTTAACCATTATGTGCTTTAAATTGCTTGTTAGTACTAGTGGTATTGTAGTTTTCTATCTCTTGGACACAAATAACATTCAGTGTCTGATGCATTCGAAGTTACAGACTGAGTGGGGTCTAGCCTCATACATTGAATTTGTCACCTGAGCAATGCGACCAACATGAGAGTAGTAGACATAATGGAAAAACAGGCAGGATTTGAGATTTTTCCTGAGAATACCAGAGATAGGCTGGATATCTCAGAAAACTAATTTAGTATAATTTCAGTTGTCATGAGAAATTAAACCCAGAAAAAGATATCTTGCAAGAAAGGATTAGCTCAGACTTCTTCAAGTTTATTAGAAAAGCCAGGCTAAGAAATAAATCTTTTCTCCCAAATTTTTTTCAGTTAATGAAATAAGTGAAAAAATAAGGCAGTCTTCAAAATATGGAATCAAACAAACAAAAAATAATTGCTCAGTCCTCTGCTTATACCTAAAAGAGGAGCCATGACCTTTGCAGACATCGTTAAAGGAGATGGCCATGAAGGGGCTAGCCATGAGCCTAACAATGAAAATCAGACATAGAAAATAATAAAAAATTTCTGATAATTTTGGAGGTGAATATTTAAAAGAAAGTCCTAGGGCCAGTCTACAGGTTCCTACTTTCGTGGGTATCTAAGGGGCAATGTTCATCACTTCCTAATGAAAAAGTTACAAAAACTTTAAAAACCCCAGTGTCAGAAAACATCTGGAGCCAAAGTTTTGGGCTTTAATGGAAGCCAGGGTGAGGAATGGATAAATAATGAAGGAGGCATACATCCAGACTAAAAACTAAGAATAAAGCCAGCTGCAGGGATGACTCCCCCCCCACCTACTTAAATCTCCCTGCCATAGCTTTATAGAAATTGCATTTGTCTTATAAGAAAGCATATTATGATTCCTGGCTAGCAGAAAGATTTCCTAGCAAACTTTCTCCCCCTTTGTGTATCTTTTCCAAGGATCTAAGCAGAAGGATGGCAAAAAAACAACTTCTCCTAATTGGTGGTCTAGAAATAGCTATAATAATAACATAAACATATCCTAGAGAGTTTATAAAAACTGAGATACAGAATAGTTGTAGGCTGTGAATAAAAAGGTTGATAAATGCATTTGTGGGTCTGAGGTTATAGTATAATTTCTCACACTTATGGGGAGGCAAATGGTTAGTTGTGAGGTAAAATGCTAACAGCAAGGATAGCATTTTCAAAATTGATGATCCTGGAGGAATGGCCAAAACAAATTATAATAGCTTATCTGTAATTGTCATATTGTGGTATTATGTAGTTTAAAACTGAAAGCCTAGATTAAGTTCTTGCAAGTCTAGCATTTGGAAGACCCACCTCCCCCAAAAAAAGAAAAAGTGGATAAAAGAATGGTCCCTTCCTCAGGAAGAAACTCCTCAGAATGGATTAGCGAAAGAGAATCCTTCTGTTACTTCTCAAATGCTGGCAAGAGTGCTTCTCCCTTACCTGGACAAAGTAGATGAACAGCCCCAGAGGACATGGCTAACATCCCCAGTCTGCAGTGCAATCTCAAAGAGCTCACTATAGGGGCCAAGAGAAAAGATGAGTGGTCTGAGGAATAACAGCTATTCACAGTGGAGTCAACTACCCACAGCTCAAGCAAAGGGAGCGCAATAAAATAGGAAAGCCCCCAATTTTTGGGGAGCATTTGTTGTCCATGGAAGGAACTAGAAAATTATTGGTATCCAAATCTAGACCTAGCCACTACAAGCAGCTCACAAAGCAAAACAGAGTGCAATGGAATCCATTTTACCTCAAGACTTAAAGTTAATATTTAAGGTATAATGTAACTGTCACACACACACACACACACACACACACACACACACACACACACACACACACACACACACACACACACACACACATATGTGTGTGTGTGTGTATATATGTATATATATATATATATATATATATATATATATACACATACATACACACACACACACACACACACACACACACACACACACATATAAATTAACCTTACAAATATCAGTCATAAAAAGTAAGAAACACTGGCATAAGAAAGCACTTGAAATTCTGTCTAAATAGTTTTGAACATTGCCTGTAGTTGCATGTGCAAGACTGTGGTACAGTGGGGACTAGTACTTTGCCCCTTCCCCACTGTAGTGCAATCTCAGAGATGGTATATGTAAGTAACAGGGGGCGTGGGGTAGCTTACCCCTGCAAAAACAGGTTTTCTTTTTTTGTATCCTTTTTTAATCTTTGTCATTTGAACCTTTGTGTTAGATGTGGAAGTGCACAAACTTTGCATAATTTCAACACTTGACATCTATTTATATATAAAACAGTTACCAAGAATGCTGACCTCAGACTCTACCCGGATTGTTTAATAATAAAAAAATGTTTTCTTCTCCACAAAAAAAACATGATGAATTACTAGGGAATCCCCAAAGGGAATTAGGATCATCTGCCACCTGTAAAAAATATTCAGACAGGTAACAAGACTTGACAGAGGCCTTACCTCCTGGCAAGACAGAAATCTGACAGAGGTAAAAAGTTTTAATGGCTACCATTAAATACAGTGTCCATAGCCCCTACTAATCAGAAAGAAAGAAAGAAAGAAAGAAAGAAATTCAGCCCTTTCTAACAGAGACATGGGAAAGTGAACAAGTGCTAACACAGACCCATCAAGGAAATTTGAAAAGTGGTTTACCTCCTGAGAAAAAATAGGGGTAAAACTCTCTATGACAACTTTCATACACCCTATTCCCAACTTCTAGAACACATTTGAATAAAATAATACATATTTTTCTTTATAAAAATGACATTCTAATAAAATCTCCACTGGGACTCCAGAACAAGTGTCAGGCAAAAACAGTAACTGATACATGGATAGTGAAGCTTAAAAGGGTTGGTAGTGCCCACGGAGAAAAAAATTTGTGTTTGAGGTCAAATTATTTAATAACAGGCACTAAATAAATTACCCCCCCCCCAACACACACACACACATACACACACACACGCACACACACGCACACACAGAATATTGTTATGCACAATCATTACACTTAACCTCACAATAAGATAGTATAAACAAGGATATCTCTACAGGGACTTTATATGCAATTGCTAGCCTTAAAGAATGCCAGGCATGCGGAGATAGTCCAGTCAGAACACCTTCTGAAAATAAATCAATGTTTTTAGGTGAAGAAAGTAAAGCTGTGTAAATTGCATTTACCCATAATAGTAAATGTTAAATGATTCACTGCTGCAGTAGCTTATGGGTTGTATCTTGCCAATGATACATCAAATGACCAGCTTCCCAAAGTACTTATCCCCTCCCACACAGTCACTCCTACTGGTTATGTGACTAGTTCTTTTGGAGGGAACTATATAAGCAGCCAGAATGATTAGAAATCTTCAAAGCTTTATTCTCCCTAAATGTAAAAAAGGAATTCATCCTGAACTAAACAACAGCAACAATAAACACTTGTAGCCCACACTAACTATATACAATAAGGGTGATGGTGGGTGGGTACAGTTACTGCAGCTGAGAAGAGTTTGGACATCTACTGTTAAGGGTATTTGCAACTTATACATCTGTGCTATGTTCATCATTCTCACTGTTGCACTAGCCTATGGGTAGGCTACCATAGTTTATCCAGCCTGGTAAAAAGAAAGATAAGGAGTCCAGGAGACCCTAAAGCAGTGATGGTGAACCTATGACACAAGTGTCAAAGGTGACATGCCACAACATTTTGGGTGATATGCCAGCGATCAACACCCGAGTTACCAAAGACACTGCTTTTGCATTCGTTGCTTGTGTAAAGTGCATTTAATTATTTTGTGCCAGGAGCCAGTTCAATAACACTGCTGCAGAGGTAAGAAAGTTATTAACCTCAAAGACTATTTTGGTATACTTTCTTGACAGAGTCTGCAAAGGGCAGTGCTGACATTGTTTTCTCTTTGTGGTTACACTTCTGCAAAAGGCAAGTAGTCTTCATTTCTAAGCGTGTGCTGTTTTACATTCCTCTCAACTGTTCCTCCTAATCCCTCCTAAAACTGGCACCTTTTTTACATTTAATGACAATATTTAGATTTATAGACTTATTTTACTTCAGAAAATGTATATTAATTCACATTAATTTTTTTCTGTCAGTGTCTTAAATTAATAGTACTAGTAGTTTAAAACTGTCCATGTCTCTTATTTCTTAATTTGCCCTTGACTCTGTTGAGATTTATCCCTGATGCATTGAGAGCTATGCTGTTTTATTTATTTTTTATTCATTCATTCACTTATTTTATTTATTTATTATTTATTTAATTTATTTTTGTTGGGGGGAGGGCAACACACCAGCAGAGTCAAATTAGGCATTTTCCAAATTTCTGACACCCCGAACCTAAAAGGTTTGCCATCACCGCCCTAGAAAATGCTCCTAGAAAAGTTTGCTCTGGACCTGAAAAAGGAATCCAGTTTGTAGTACTTTGCAAATGTATAAATAGAGGACCAAATTACTGCCTCTAGAATGATTCTAGAGTCAACACCTTTTCAGTATTCCATTGAGGAAGTTAAGGCCCTAGTAGAATGCCTTAACCCTAGCTGGAATAGTTTTGCCATGGTTTAGACACAGGTTGAACTTTCTTAGTCTCTCAGGCTAGCACCTGAGTTAACTATGCACATCTTGGGTATGAAAAATATTTTCTCCCTTGTTTTTACGATCTGGGTAGAAACCTGGAAGAGTGATGGCTTGATTCAAAGTGAATTCTGAAACTACCTTAGGCATGAATGAGAGGTTAGTCTGCAGAGTGATCCTTTCCATCTAAAAAAACAGATGGAGTTTCCTCACTTCATAAACTTGAACTCAGATACCATTCTTGCAGATATCAGAGCAATGATCAAGACAGTTATCCTATTAATGAACTTTAAATCACCCAAGGAGGCAGGTTCAAAAGGTGACAGTCAGTTTCTCCAGCACAAAATTGAGATCCCAGTTGAATGTATATGTCTACAAGAAAGTCTCAAATAAAAAAAAAAAAACTCCTTTATATTATGTTTAGTAACAAACAGAAAAGAAAGAGGAAGTTCCATAGGCAGAAATGATGAAATGGCCACAAGATGAACCTTAATAGATGCAAAGAGGCCAGAAGATAAAAACTCATGCAAATATTTGAGAAGCAGAGGTGCAAAGTTCTTGATGGGACCCTGGTTATCAACTAGGCACCACCTACAACATTTTTTCCATTTACCAAAGTATTATGTTTAGTAGAATGTTTTCTTGCCTCCTTCATGAAAGTGGTGCCTAAAATGTGTTAAAGTTGAATCATTCAGATAATCAGTTAAAGTTATTTTATGCAGGGGTGTATCAAACTCCCCTTGTCTTGTGTAAATAAATGCAGTCTGTGAGGAAGCTTGTGGTAATTGCCCTTGGCCAGTTCCATAAGAAGGGAGACCCAATTTTACCTGGGCCAAAAGGTAGTCACCAGAATGATTTTTGGGAATTCTTTCTGAGTTTTCAGAACTACCCTGAAAATCTTTGGAAAGTGTGGACAAGCATAAAGAAAGATCCTCAACTAGTGTAATGATAAAGCATCTATTCACCAGGCTTGGTTGCAAGGGTTCCTGAAACAGAATTCATCTAGTTGTCTGTTTTGAAAGGAAGAGAATAGATCTACTTGAGGTCTTCCCCAAATATGGATAATTTCCCGGAAAACCTCTTCTTTGAGTTTTTACTCAGGAGAGCCTGACCAGGATCTGCTGAGCTTGTCTGCCAATATGTGTTGCCCTAACAGTATGAAAAAAGCAGGAAGAGTTAAAGAGTGCTCTAGAGCTAATTTTCAAATTATTATTGCCAACTGGCAAAGAGGGTATGATCTAGTGCCACCTTGTTTATGTATAATATTACTGTGGTGTTACATGCAATAACCCGAAGAGGACCTGGGCTCCAAAGTTGATGTAGGGCCTTTATGGCATGAATCACAGCCAACATTGCTCAGACACTGATGTGCTTAGATCTGTCTCAGTTGTCCCACACTCCTCGCACGTTTGCTCCCACCGAAACTGCTGTCCATGCAAAATCTGAGTAGTCTGTTTGTACAGATTGTGCTGAGAAAGGCTGAGAAGGGAGTCCTGGACTGACAGACATCAGATCCCTCCATCACTGCATTTCTGACTTTACAAAGTGCTAAATTGGAATTTGAAATTCTAGGGGGTCACATGTTTTTGAGGTACCCCTGAATCTTTCTCATATGAAGCCTGGCAAGTGGTATTATAGGGATCATAGAAGTCTGGAGACTGCATATCCTGAGAAATTCTCTGTCAGAAGCTTGAGACTGATGAGAAAAGAAAGGAATACTTGTGGATATAAATTCACCTTGTCTTGCGGTAGAATGGTCTCTTGTATGACAGTGTCTATAAGGCACCCCAGAAACACAAACCTATGTGACGGTGTGAAGGAGGATTTTTTGCAAATGTATCTGGACTCCAAGATAAGTAAGGAAAGAAGTAACTGTTGTTAAGGACTCTTAGCATCTCAGCATAGATTTTGCACAGATAAGCAAGTTGTCTAAATAAGGGAAAATGTGGATGCCTTGAAATTTGCAGTAGACCACCACTGGGGCTAGGTATTTTCTAAACAGTCTTGGTGAGCAGACAGGCAAAATTGTAATGCAGATAAATGACAATGTCACCCAGATACACAAAATCTTAGATATCTCTTGAAGGCGCATGCTACGTGAATGTAATGGTAAGCACCCTTTACACCAAAGGTTACCTTAACACAGTAGTCTCAGAGTAGTGGTAACACAGATTAGAGGGGCAACCTCTTGAATTTTGGAACCTCTACAAAAAAATCAAGAAAGGAGATAGCCAAAATTGGTCTGCAAGTGTGTTCCTTTTTTGGGACAAGAAACATTCTGGAATAAAAGCCCCTTCCTATGTGTTCTGATAGAACATGTTGTATGAGTTCTGCTTCTAACATGTGTTGGAGCATCTGGTGGAAACAACAATGTCTGCCTGGAAAAGCAAGGAGGGTTACCCATGAATGAGGGGGGATTCTATCCATTGCCATCTGTAACCCTCCTGCATTACCTTAAAAAACCCATTTATCTGAAACTATCTGATGCCAAACAGGGCACTGACAGTCAGATTTTATGAAAGGGGAACAGACGCTGGGGCAGGTTCCTAGCATAGTCAAACAATTGCACATGATTAGCTTGACCCTTTTTTGGGAAAACTCCTTTTATTTGGAGGGTTGGTACTGGTCTCTTCTTGCTGTTTTTCTTGGGTGCTTTTCTATTTTTAAGTACACACAACCCTGTTAAAGGGAGTAGAGGGTTTGAAAGAGAAAAACTTGGGGATCTGAAAATTCCTAGACCCTGTCATCCCATTGCTTGAAGACCTGTGTAGCAGAGGGTCCAAATAAAACCTTTGTTTCAAAGGGGGGGGGGGGTGCTAAACATTTCTGACTTTAACTCAAATGAAAACTTTTGACTACATAGCCAGACAAATCTTATCAGGACTTTATCTGAAGCATAAACCAAAGAAACAGTATCACTACAATCACACGCACATTTTAAGGCATGTTTAGATACCTAAGAAAATAAAACTGAAGTTGCCTATGACATCTAAAAGGTGAAGCATGTATTCTCCTTTATTGTCAAATTTAGGAAAGAAAACTGGCAAATTAATTGGTTGAGTGATGTTTGTTTCAGAGTTAACTTTGGGTAAAAAGGAAGGATTCGTACATAAGGTAACCCTATCTTGATGGAAAATCAAATAAGGCAATTTTGAAGACAGTGCTTAGAGTTCAGAGACTCACTTCGCAGAAGTTATGGCCACGAGAAAGACTGTTTTCCAAGAAAGAAATTTGATATCTGCTTTAGCCGAGTGCTCAAAGGGTGATTGTACTAAACTCTGTAATATAATAGCAAGCTCCCAAGGTGGAGTGCGATTCTTTTTCAGAGGTCTAGGTAAAAAGGTACCTTTAAGAAATGCTTTACATAACTTGGATGAAGCTAAAGAAGAAGCATTATCTCCAGTGTGGTAGTTAGAGATGGCTGCCAGTTGAACTTTGACGGTGGAGAAACTCGCATCACTTTGAAAAATATAGGTAAGAAAATCTAATACAGCAGGGATCAGAGCAGTGAAAGGATCCAGCTCTTTCTCTGCTAAGCCCAAACAGAAAACATTTTCCATTTACGCTTACAAATCTTTCTTTTAGAGGGCTTCTGTGAAGAAAACAAAATTTGACGAAAAATAGAGGAAAGCCAGAATGACTAGCCATCACTGGAATTGGAGAAACCATGCAGTCAACCTGAGGTCTGCAATGTCCTGATGAGTCATCCCTGATTGATGTGAAAGGAGATCAGGACTAGGGTCCAATGTTCAAGGAGGACATAGTAGGTGAGACCATAGGAAGATGAACCACATTTGCCAAGGCCAGAAGGGGGCAATGAGGATTACTTTGCTCTTCAACTGGAGTGCTTTCTGAAGTAATTTGGGGATTAGAGGTAGGGGAGGATAAGCATATAAAAGACTGTGGACCAAACGTGAACTAGAGCATCTCTCAGTGACTGTGTCTGAGGGGTAATTAGGGCAATGAATCAGCTGCATTTGTTATTGAGGGGAGAGGCAAATAGATTAGCAGTAAGGTTGGCCACATTTGTGGAAGATAATGTTTGTCACTGATTGACTGAAAGACCACTCATGAGGAAACAGGATAGTTCTGCTGAGTTTGCCTGCTAGATCAAGCCGGTATGTGCATAGCTACAAGAAAGCAGTTGGAGGAGACCACCCACTGCCAGACTCTAATTGCTTCTCGGCTGTGGACCATGCGCCTTGAGCAGTCTGTCCCAAAAAATGCCTGCCCCAAATCAATTGGGAGGCATCCATGGTCAACATGGCATTTAGGGGAGGAAAGACAAAGGGATGTCCCTGACAAATTTCACTGAATTGATTCCACTACAGTAGGGAGTCTTTGCCGACTTGAGAAAGTTTTATAGGATGTTGTAAAGGCTGTCAAAGAATGGACCACTGTACTGCTAGAGTCCATTGGAGAATTTGGATGTGAAGACGAGTGATAGGTATCAAGGTAATTGCTGCAGCCCAGAGCTTGAAGAACCATTTTTACTGGGGAAAAGGATTGAGACAGAATCTGCCTAACATGCAGTCTCAAGGTAAGAACTCTGTTTTGTGGCAAAAGAGCAAGATGATTGACTGTATCTAGAAGAGCCCTATAAACTCCAAGACTCATTGTACTGGTTGAAGATGGGACTTTGAAAGACTGATCATGATCCCCAGTAATTGAGATAATTGGAGTAAGTAATCCCTGGCTTTAATAGGAGATGCCTGTTTGCTGCAGTATGGAGCCAGTCATCCAGATAAGGAAATACTCTGAATCCGTGCAATCTGAGATGAGCTGCGACAACTGCTATGCATTTGGTGAACACCCTAAAGGCTGTGGTAAGACCGAAGGGCAGGGTTCTCAACTGGTGTGGCTGTCAGCTGAAGGTGTAGGTGTCTGTGAGACTGCCTGTTCATTTTGATGTGATAGGAATGGGTTGAACCATGACCATCTAGAATTTGGAATTCTTTACAAACTGATTCAGATGACTGAGATCCAAAATAGGTCTCAGGTCCCCTGTTTTCTTTGGCACTAAAAAAAACCTTGAGTAAAATCCAGATCCTCTTTTGTCTGGTGGGACCTCCTCTTGGATGACCCTTTTGTCTAGCAGCTTTTGAATATCTAGAGCTGCTGACTTCCACTGATTGGATGGAACATTGGGGAGACGTTTTCTTTTCCTTCAGGGAAATTGCAAAAGGGAATGAAATAGCCTCTTGATACGATCCTTTGCACCCATATATCTTTTGTGATGGCTGTCAAGACTTTTGGGTGTAAGGCTAGCTGCCCCCCCCCACCGACTGCCTCCAGAGAAGAACAGCCAGGCAACCCTTCAGGAATGCTGAAAGGGTCTATCTGAGAATGAATCTCGGAACCCTTGGTTTTGTGGATCCTATCTGCCGTGTTTCTGGCATCTTCCATTATTATTTTCCTCTCTGCCTCTGGGAGAAAAATTTCTGTGTGAATCTTGAAAAGGTCCTTGAGATTTTTGGAATCACATCTTCTTATCACCATACTGATTCCTAGAAAATAATTTCTGCGGGGTAGAAAAATGGATTCTCACAGCAGACAAGGTCTTTTCATCTTGCTCAATGCAGGAAAGTGTCTCTTTGATGGTGGGCCTAAACAGAGAAGATCCATCAAAGGAAGCATTGATGAATAACACTTTAAAGGGCTCCACAAAATCACACAATCGCATCCAGGCATGTCTCCTGATGGCTATGTCTGAACCTCCAGCTGGTGAGGAACCTTCAGCTGCATGAGACATTAACCTCATGGATACATTAGATATAGATTGTAGGGTAGCCAGTCAAGAGGAATATGTCTTCTCTTCCTCTGTCAATATGGATTCAGGGGTAGAGTTAGGGAGTTCCTTAATTACGTCCCTCTGTAATCTAGTGAAGTGTGCCAGATAGGTTAGCGACCATAAGGCAAAGGTCACTGAGGTGTATTCTTGCCTCTCTTCCCTGTCCAACTCTCTAGATTCATTATTAGGAGGATGGAGAGAGGAGCTCTGTCCAGCCAGCTCCTTTTGCAACAACCATGGCATCTACAGGGATTCCCTTACTCTAATACTACTGTCCCAGAATCTTATCCAGACATCTTGGAAATGATTCTATGGTGTCTGTTTCCTTCCATGCCCAATGGGAGGCAAGATCTATACCCTCCTGTGGGGGGGGGGGTAACTCAAGACATAGATGGGCCAGACCTCTTCCTGGGAAGGGGCTTCAAAAGACCAACCACCTTTTTGGTGTAGGATTTGTAGAATGTCTCCAAAGGAGAAGTCTTCTTGTAGAGATCTAGGGAACCCTTCTCAGTCATTGAAATTGGTGTCTTCTATGAGAGATTCCTGAGGGGAATCTAAGTGCCTTCTTTTGCACAACCTCTTTCTGGTGGATTTCTTCAGTGAGGTGCTCTGCAGAGGTATCAGAAGAATTGGGGAGTTCTCCAATTGGAACTGCCTGGAAGCTCTTATGGGCTTGCTGTTCCTGTGGAGTAAGATAAAGAGACTCAGACACAGGATCTGAAAAGGGAACAGAGTTTGGATTCAAAGAGGTGAGAGCCAAAATAGCTCTTGGGTGAAAGAAAACCCTCTCTACTATTTTGAAGGCAGAGGGACCAGGAAAAGCTGAGGTCAGTCTAACTGGAGCTGAAACTCTTGGATCAGACAAACCAGGGCTCTCTCTGACCCTCCACTCCTAGGGAGGAGTTGGAGCTGGAAGTGTCTAGTTTTGAGGCCCCAAGTGGAAGTGACAGCTCCAAAAGCTTCAGAGTCAAGGTCATGCCCTTGGATCCAATGCCAGTGCTTCAGCTCTGAGACACATCCTACTCAAGGGGAGTTAGAGCCGAACAGATCAGGGAAGCAACTGGAGTCAAGGATATAAGCATCTTCAGATCTGATGGCTTGACTCTTGGAGATCTTGGATTCGAGGACTCCAAAACAGAAGATCAGATTGAGGAAGGAGCAATGACAATATGTGAGGGATATTTAAGGCTCCTCATGGGTCTGATGGCAAACGGAGATGGTAAGACCCCATTCCGGATCCGTTTTCTGAGAAATTGTCTCATCATCATATCCACCTCGGCTTCAGAAAGACGTCAGGAGGACCTGATGGAAGAGGAAGTGGAAGGAGGTTGAGAAGACTTTCTTGAAGTCTCTTGTAGGAAAGGAAACCTCAGTCTAGGAGACAATGGATCTGAAGAAAAACAACGGCTTTGGGGCTGAGGAGACTTTGAACTAGAAGGCATTGGATCCAAGGATTTTAGATCCCAGGGTTTGAAAATATTAGCTGGAGACTCTGATGTCAGAAAAGATTTGGAAAACCTGACAGGAGAATGCTTCCTATGCTCCCTGGGCTCCATGGATTTTGATTTCTGAGTGGGGGTTTTAGCACATGATGCAGACACAGCAAAAGAAGGCACAGAAGCAGGGATAAGGCCCTTAACCACTAATTTGTTGCTTTAATCACTGAAGTTATAAACAGATAAACTAGCTTAGCGCATGAAGACAGGATGCTATAAAAGGTGATAAACAAGAAAAAAAAGTTAAACGCTAAAGTGTTTACTCACTATCTCAAAAACAAGACTATTGAGGTCAAAAAATGCAATCTCAACCGAATCGCTAGAGTGGCAAAGAAGATCTGAGGTAATGCAGTGGTCAGAGGCATTATGGACAAAGGAGAAACTCGAGAGTCAGATCCTAGACTCTAGGGAAAGTGACGAGTTGGATCCGAGGTTCTGATCTGAGACCTATTCATTGAGGAATTGAGGAATTAATGAAAATGACAACATCAGATCTTATGACCTATTAGAAGGAAGTCCTCTTTCCTCTTCTTTCAGCTGCTCCCATTAGGGTTTGCCACAGCAGATCAACTGTTTCCATTTCTTCCTGTCCTCTGCAGCTTGCTCTGTCACACCAACCACCTGCATGTATTCTCTCACGACATCCATAAACCTTATCTTAGGCCTTCCTCTTTTCCTGTTACCTGGCAGCTTCATCCTTAGCATCTTTTTCCCAATATACTCTACATCCCTCCTCAGCACATGTCCAAACCAACGTAATCTTGCTTCTCTGGCTTTCTCTCCAAATTTTCCAACCTGGGCTGACCCTCTAATATACTTATTCCTAATCCTGTCCATCCTCGTCACACCCAGTGCAAATCTTAACATCTTCAACTCTGCCACGTCAAGTTCTGACACCTGCCTTTTTGTCAATGCCACTGTCTACAACCCATATAACATAGCTGGTTTCACTACCCTCTTGTAGACCTTCCCTTTCACTCTTACTGGTACTCGTCTGTCACAAATCACTCCTGACCTTCTTCTCCACCCACTCCATCCTGCCTGTGCTCTCTTCTTCACCTCTCTTCCACACTCACTATTACTCTGAACTGCTGATCCTAAGTACTTAAACTCATCCACCTTCCCCACCTCTACTCCCTGCATCCTCACCATTCCTCTATCCTCCCTCTCATTCACACACATATATTCTGTCTTAGTCCTGCTGACCTTCATTCCTCTTCTCTCTAGAGCATGTCTCCACCTCTCCAGGGTCTCCTCCACCTGTTCCCTACTCTCACTACAGATCACAATGTCATCTGCAAACATCATAGTCCACGGGGACTCCTGCCTGATCTCGTCTGTCAACCTGTCCATCATCATTGCAAATAAGAAAGGGCTCAGAGCTGATCCTTGACATAATCCCACCTCCACCTTAAACACATCTGTCACTCCCACCGCAGACCTCACTGCTGTCACACTACCCTCGTACATATCCTGTACCACTCTTACATACTCCTCTGACACTCCCGACTTCCTCATACAATACCACAACCCCTCTCTAGGCACCCTGTCATATGCTTTCTCTAAATCCATAAAGACACAATGCAACTCCTTCTGACCTTCTCTGTATTTCTCTATCAACACTCTCAGAGCAAATATCGCATCTGTAGTAATCTTTCCTGGCACGAAACCATACTGCTGATCACTAATCATCGCCTCCCTTCTTAACCTAGCTTCCACTACTCTTTCCCATAACTTCATGCTGTGACTGATCAGTTTAATCCCTCTGTAGTTACTACAGCTCTGCACATCATCCTTATTCTTAAAAATCGGTACCAAAACACTTTTTCTCCATTCCTCAGGCATCCTCTCACTTTCCAAGATTTCATTAAACAATCTAGTTAAAAACTCCACTGCCATTTCACTGCTATTTTACTGCCATTTCACCTAAACACCTCCATGCTTCCACAGGTATGTCATCTGGACCAACAGCTTTTCCGTTCTTCATCCTCTTCATAGCTATCCTTACTTCCTGGAGGTCAGTAGTGGAAAAAAAAAGTAAAACTCCATCTACCATAAGAGAAATGGTGAAAATGAATGGCAGGGAGACTGTCTGTTATAAGATGTACATGGAGCATTAGTTGGCTGAGATATTAAATGTAATTTATGTATGAAGTTGGCATGGAGCAAAATAATAATTTATCACAATATGTGTATGCAGGGTATTGGAAACGGGAATACTAACCTATCCGATGTGTATGAGGGCATAAAACTATAAACTGTTTTGTCTTGAGTGCAGATATACCATATACAGAGCTTACGCCTCTGCTACTAGACATGTCTTTACTGTTGGATGACAGA
This sequence comes from Protopterus annectens, assembly GCF_019279795.1. Lineage (NCBI taxonomy): Eukaryota > Metazoa > Chordata > Ceratodontiformes > Protopteridae > Protopterus > Protopterus annectens. The sequence continues at coordinate 511,786,343 of NC_056747.1, read as the reverse complement.
CAGAGTCATCATTAGATACACCTCATATATCAAGACAATGGCATCTTTTGAGCAACTCTTTAGAGCCACCTGGGATAACAGATAAGAAAGAGCTTCATCTTTCATTATACTTAATGACTATGTACTCAGCTAAAAATGCAGCGGAGTGGTTGGGTTATGAGCTGTTAAAAAGTTATATTTTACAGACATGAACTTCAGCCCATTAGTCCCCACTTCTACAATAAGTAGCTCACTGACTATATGTCTTTTTATTCAATCTCATTTCACTGAAATCACAAATCACTGAAAAAAAATAACTGAAATGTCGGTAGATGAAAACTCATTTCACAAAATTAGAATTCACAGAGAACTTCATATAGATTAAATATATATTATTTTTTCAGGGGGTGGGCTTGTTTCCTGCACTGCACTTGTGTGTGTGTGTGTCTGGGGGGGGGGGGGGGGGGGTAGAGTTACTAATTCCACAATTGCACAAACCCAGAGAAAAGAGGAAGGACCACATACACACAATGAATCACTCATGGCACATAAACAGAAAATGCATCAGCAATGATTGTTTACAGACTTCGACAGTTTTCTAGGAATTGTGTTTCTGTGAAACATGTTTTCAGACTACCAATCAACCTCTTAGTACAAGAATTCTGGACAAAGCCAAAAATAATGGGGGATAAAGCTCCCAAATCAGGGATAGATATTGAACTTTTAAACTTAAAAATGTTGTAAGAATAATAGGTCTTGCATTGGTATGCATTTTCTGAAGGCTGTGAAGTCAGAAACTCAAACGTCTGCCATTACTTTGGGAGTTCACTTGCCAAAAATCTATACATTTTATGAGGAACAGACCAAACATACGAGGCAGATATCTGGACATTCTGTACAATTCTGGGAAGATAAGAGCTATGGTTTGCAGTGAACTGACTTCAAAATTATTTTTCAGTGATTTGCACTTCAACAAAATGAAGTTAAATGAAGCACATAGAAACCAAATGAACAAGCTACTCAGCTGAAAGAAAGCTCCCAGGTCATCTATCAAAATAGTCGCATGTGTCTAATGGACATCAGTGGCTTCAAACAACAAATACAAATGTATTTTCATACTAAGTTGCACTTGACACTGTGTAGCAGGAAAATTTATCATTAATTGTGCTTGAGGTGCATGTTGGGGAGCATGTAAAGTGTGTTGCTTTGTTACATACGATACTTGATGACAGGACAATACTCTTGCCATTTGATATATGGGTCAAAAGGGAGTTTTCCTGGCAGGGTGATTCATTAGCACTCAATAGATACTCATATTGCAGATGAACAGGGAATTTACTGTTTTCCACTGGAAATAATGGGGCAGTGAATCAAATATGCATTCCATATCAGTCATTATAACTGTATGGGATATTATGACAGAGAAAGAGAGACTTTCCTGTTGTTAGTTATAGACTGGGTAACAGGGGCACAGAAACTGTTCATCCTGGATATGTGTGGCAGGCTGAGCAGCAGAGCAAATCATGAGTATTATCATTATGATTCAGTGTGTAGTTTCTTGGAACCATCTGCTGCTCAGTTCATTCAAAATAAGTAATGCGTGGGGCCTCATCTTGCTGTATGTGCAACAGGTTTGCTGCTGACTCATCCACATTTAATAAAAATTATAGACTGCTTCAGGAAAATCAGAGTGTGCATGATTAATATGTGAAAGAATGAAGCTGTCAGACACATCTGATCATGTACACCTACTGGGAACAGTTTCTTTGAAATGGTTAACAGGATTTATATCAGCTGCTATAGGAGTTGCAGTAACAAACAAATTACCCAGAATTCACAATGATGTTTTGTCTTGTTTTTACTAATAACCCCACAAAACACACACACGCGTGAGCGCGAGCGGGCACGCGCGCACACACACACACACACACACACACACACACACACACACACACACACACACACACACACACAGACACACACACATATACGCAAACTCTCTATTATTGCTGTAATTATAAAGAATTATAAAGAATTATTCAAACACATCCTTTACATATTTGTTTTTCCACAAGGGTTAATATAGTGTTCCCCTACAGTGGAGTTTAGAAACTGTACACAAAGCAGGGATATATACCTTCAAAGAAGTGATCTTGGCCTACTAAGCTTTAGACTATAGTAGATAGCATATTCGTGTTGTTCACCTGTCATGTTCAGAGCTGAAAATTAGATTTTGCCCACTATACCAAAATACATGCTTTTACATTCTTTGCTTTGTGTTTGTTTGTCCTCATGGGTCAAAATCTCAGTATCCTAGTTTGGCCAGAATACATGACACTCTTATTCTAATTTTTTTTAATCATTTTATGGACTTTATCATTTTTGGGTCTATATTAGAACACCGAACTTTCAAAATTTCGAGTGTTCTAACATCGAACCCTATTAATCGAAAATTTAAAACAGCGAACATACAGAACAGCGAATTTTTTTCCTAGGGAAAAAATTCTCTGTTCCAAAACACATACACACAACACAAGCACACCAAACAAACAGCAATCCACACACATACACCTAAACTCTTACACCTAACCCTACACTAAACTATACATACACCACTAACTATCCACTTACCTTAATCCAAACCCTAACCCTAAGGTCCGTCACTATTGCACAGTCACCTCACCCGAGCCCTAATCCTAACACACCTACCCCGCCCTAACCCTCACGTCCACACAATCGCACACTTACCTGAACCCGACCCGTAACTTTCCACCACAGAGCTGAAAATACCGAAGCAACAGAAACGGACAACCAAATTCTTTCCCTAGGAAAAGATTTGGTTTTCTGTTTCTTTGATATATTCAGCATTCACTGAAAACAGGTCGATATTAGAACACTCAAAATTTTGAAAGTTCGGTGTTCTAATATAGACCATCATTTTTAACCTTAGCAAAGTCTTCATTTTTGGCTTTAAGTCCCTGGTACTAAAACATGTTGTGATAGTGCATAGTTATACAGAATTTTATTTGCATTTTTTAACTAGGGTATACTAGTGATCCACATGGACCATTTGCAGACTCAGTCCAAGAGCATTGTCTTGTTAAGTAACTTGCTTAGAGCCACAGAGTAGGCAACTGCAGGCTGAGGGAACCAAACCCTGAAATAAAGGAGGCAGCCAGACCTCCAAACCATTCCGAATTACTTGGTTTTTACCAAGTTTTGGGGTCCAAATGAAGGGGTGCCACAATTCCCGAGTGGCACCCATTTATTTCCGATTTTTATTTTGCTTTTTTCAAATTTTCGCGCTGTCGGAGCTGATGTCATCATGTGCGCAATGATGTCAGCGCTGTCAGGCTACCAGCCAGTCGGAATTGAGCTCAAGGAGCTCGCATCATCATTTCCGGCTGGCTGAATTAAGTTAACGGCGGGAATTGCAAGCTGGCGGGCCGTGAAGCAGAATTAAGTTAACAGCGGGAATTGCAAGCTGTTCGCTGAGCCGGGATTAATGCAAGCTGTTCAGGATTAATGGCAGCCGGGCAGCAACAGAGGAATTGCAAGCTGTTCAGGATTAATGGCAGCAACAGAGGAATAACTACTCAGGGTAAGTGTGTGTGTGTATGTGTGTGTCTGTAAATGCCCCCATATAATACATTTGGTGGCTAGAGGTATTCAGGCTCAAACCCTGTACCTTTAGTACAGGGTAAAAAGAGCCTACTATCCCCAGCCACCATTTCTGAGTGAGTTGAGAGCTATGATGAGAAGTGAGAACATTTTTTTTTTCTAACAGTTGAAAGTTATGTTCTGAGCTTTGCTTTGTCCAGACTTCTTTTTTTTGTACTAAGAGTTGAGAGAGCTATGATGAGAAGTAAGAACATTTTTTTTTGTGCTAAGAGTTTAGAGCTATGATAAGTAGTGAGCACACAATTTGTATTCCCCTATTATTGTTTTTGTGCTAACAGTTCAGAGATATGGTGAGTGAAAAGTGAGAACTGAATTTGTATTCCCCCATTATTGGCTTTGTTGTTTGTCTATGTTTTTTGTGTTGAGGTTAAGAGCTATGTTGAGAAGTGAGAAATGAATTCACTAAATGATGGCTATTAAGTTTCAGTCTTCCTATTTTTCAGGCAGCTGCTGATTTAGGATTGGGATAGTGGTATGTTGTTCCGAATGTAGTACATAGAGTCCTGGGTTCAAAACCTACCAGTGAAATGCATGATGGTAGCACAACATTTTATTCTAGCATCTTTACAAAATTATACAAGCAATGTTTAAAATGTGTCCCTGGATTTTGACCTTTTGTCCCCCCCCCAAAAAAAAAAATGAAATTGAAAATAAGTGTGAGATTCTGTGCAAGATGCCTATGGCTTACACTACTGTCATTCTATTTATAGTGTGGGTGTGGAAGCAGACTTTTATGATGGAAAAATTCTGAATTGGGCAGTTTTGTTATTATTGGTTCATGTGTTTTGTTTCATTGCCTATAGTACAGATTACTGGTAAAATGTTCAAACAATAAATTTAAAATGCTCTCTAACATGTGTATTGTATTATACAAGGAATATAATTTAATAAAGTCAGGAAGGTGTATAAAGAAAAGAACACATGTATGTTTCTTGTTTTGTGTGCAAGGGGGCCAATGATTTGAAAACAGCCCAAAGGTAATCTTTATCCACCACTGGCCAGATGCATTTTCTTTGGATGTGGTGTGGGTTTCAATGCTGTTTCAATGAATGTGAGTTTCAAGGGCAAAGTTTAACGTCAAGCCTATTTTCATTGTAAGACAGTATTGCTTTGTTTACCAGATGATGTCTTTTAGTGTTTCTGCATTGTTGTGCTGTAAAATGTAAAACTAAAATTCAAATTATTGTAGAAGTAAAGCAGTATGCATACATTAGTGTTTATGGTAAATGGGGCAAAATAGCCAGGTAACAGGACACTGGAATGGCTGCACGGGGACTCTGGTGCCATGTTTTGGTTGTCTGTTCTTCAATTTGCATTCGAAAGTTGGTATCCCACAATTCCATTGGAGTGGGTGGGGTTACTTAATTATGTATGCAAATTAGATGTTAATCAGCGTACAGATTTGTACCTATTTTTCATGGGCCTTGTCCAGATTTTTGATGTTTCCAGGTTGAGAGGTATGGAGGCAGCTCATTAACTGTTCAGAACCTTAATCCTGCACTAACTGACAAATGGAATATACAAAGAAATGTAGTATTTACACTAGGCTAACAATTTAGGTGTACAGCTTAAATATATCTGAATGATATGATGGGAAATAGGAAATTCACCCCGGGGATCACCTCTGTGGCTTTGCTCGACAGGGGCACAGGAAAATAATTTTCTTGGGTGGCGAAAGCCAGGGTACCTTTATGGCTGGGGCTTGTATAGGCCCTAGGGCCGATAGCCTAGTACCTACCTATAAGACAGAGGGCTGTTCATGTCCGTGAAGACAGTAACCGTAAATCATACCATACCATAGTTTCTGTGTAAACATATAGGTCCCTAGGTTCATAACAGACAATCAGTCCAACAGATGTTTAGGAGCTTGCCAGCTACAAGTCTCTTTATTTGTTTCTTCTGTTGATAAGTCTGAGAGAGAACAGCTCTAGGATACATTTACAGATCTCCATCCACTTGGTGAGATTTGTTTTAAAGAGAGTTAGAGAGCTGTTTTGCTTGACATGGAGTAGAAGAATATTCTATAGGTAGGAGTTGTTTTGGAGAGGTATCTGTCAAAGGTTTTATTAATATTATGATATAGATTTATATTCTATGAGTGAGTGTTGGTAGCATTACTCGTTTTAGTAGATATATAAAAGGTCAGACAAGAGAAGATCATTCATAGCTTGGAAAGCCAAGCAGAGGTCTAACACAGATGTCTGTAAGAGCTGAGGAATAATGCTGGGGCTTTCCATCACCAACAGGAACACAAGGAGGACATACTCAAGGTTTATTTTGTTAGGAATCATTAAGGACTTTCAAGCTTTGGAAGGTAAATGATAATGGATACTTTATATTCTTATTGGTGGCTTGACCAGGGAGGGAGAGAGGGATAATGACTTCCTTATATTTGGAAGATATACTTTCAGTAATTATTTGCACCAGGTAGAAAGTGTTATCCACAAAGAACAAACTGCAAATCAAGGTAGTTCAAAAGTATGGACACAGTACACCTGGAGCCACAATTCATGATAAAAAGGTTGCTTTAATATTGAAATGCTGATAAAAAGAAGTAAAAGATAAGCGCTTTCATCTTCTTAATGAAAACTTCTTCAGATAAAACCATGTTTGAAAAACTGAGTCCATATATACAGCCAGTCCCCAGGTTATGTACAGCCAACATGCGGGCAACTCATAGATATGAACAGGCTACAGCAATGTCGGAAAAAAACATCAAAATAAAGAAAAATAAAGAAAAATTACAAATCTTACTGTTAATCAGAGAAATAAGCTGTTCTTTTCTTTTTCTCTGTCTTCTCCATTCGTGAAGCTGCTCGCACATCTTGTTAGAGCAGTTACTTCCTCGTTCACAGAGAACTAGTGATCCGATTGGTTAAGGGTGTCTCTGTTTTGACGATTTGATTGGCTGTTTTCTTCAGTACAGTTTTGAAGCAGTTACTGTACTGTTTTGTAGAATGGGCAAATGCCATTGCAGCTCACTGGGGTCTAGGTGACAGTAGGAGGTCTGGCAGAGGTCTAAAAGTGCAGGACCAAGTGGAAAACTTTCGTGGGTGATGCCTGCAGTATATAAATGTAAAGTGAAGCTTAAAAAGAGGTAAGTTTAACATTTTCTTTGAACATTCTACTGTACTATACTGTACTTTATGCATTTTATGTACTATTATTTGTAAAAAAAAGGGAATGTCTGTAAAATACTGCTCTGAATCAGCTGAACTGAAATTTTAATTAGGTGTAGACAGTGGTAGTATTGACCATCAGACCTGAGAAGTGTCTAGCTGCAGACTGCAGTACAGTATGTGTATCCTGTGGAGCTCCACTTTAGTACTGTACCGTACTGCAACCAGACACTTTTGTGAACTTCCACGTTGCTGATATCGCAACCCATGTCTCCAAAATGCAAATCCAATGCACGTGCTGAGGAAAACAAATCACCCTGAAAAGTAAAGTGGACATAATAAAGAGATGTGAGAGAGGCGAAGCACTATCTGCCATTAGAAAGCATTAGGCTATAGCCGATCAACAATTGAAACAATTTTAAAAGACAAAGAAAGAATAATGAATCATGTCAAAGGCCATATTGTGATGAAAACTATGATTATTACAAAACACCGGAGTGGTTTAATTCTTGAGATTGGAAAGGCTATTATTGTTAATTTGGATTGAAGACCAAAATCAGAGGAATATCCCTATTAGCCTTTCATTAGTGCAAGAAAAGGCTTGAAGCCTTTGCAATTATTTAAAGGCTGCTTGAGCAGCAAGTGCAGGTGGGTGTTTCTAAGAATTCTTTGTGAGTAGGGGCTGGTTCCATCGCTTTAAAATGAGGGCTAATTTGCATAACATTAAAACTCAAGGTGAAGCGGCAAGTGCTGATGTAAGTGCTGCAAGGGATTTTCCTAAAATGTTGGAAAAATTTTTTGAAGAGGGAGATTATTTGCTAGACCAAATATTTAATGTAGATGAGACTGGCTTATTTTGGAAGAGAATGCCTGAAAGGACTTACATTTCAAAAGAGGAAACAAAGTGCAGCAGGGCATAAGGCAGCAAAAGACAGGCTAACATTATTTGGGGGTAACACTTCCGGTGATTTTAAGTTGAAGCCCTTGCTTGTGTATCACTCCTTAAACCCAAGAGCACTACATCATGTCATTAAGGCATCTCTTCCAGTATTTTGGAAGGCAAATGCAAAGGCTTGGGTTACAATCGCCATCTTTGAAGATTGGTTCTTGAACCATTTTGTTCCTGCTGTTCAAAGGTATTGCCTGGCCAAAAACATTCCTTTCAAAATTCTTCTTGCACTTGACAATGCACCTGGACATCCAAACAGTTTAAATGACTTACACTCAAATGTAAAGGTTGTATTTTTACCCTCCCAACACCACATTGCTACTTCAGCCAATGGATCGGGGAGTAATAGCCTCATTTAAGGCCTATTATTTATGCTGGACCTTCTCACAAGCAGTCAGGGCTACCCAAGATAATACAATGCTTTTAAGGGAGTTCTGGAAGAATTATAACATCTATGATGCCATCAAAAATACTGCTGATTCTTGGGCTGAAGTAAAGCAGTCAAATATGAAAGGAGTGTGGAACAAATTGTGTCCACAATTTGCGCCTGCTTTACAGACTTCTACAGATGTTGACATTGCTGAAGCCAAGCAAGCTGTGGTTGATATTGATAATCAACTGCAGATAGACATCACTGACACAGATGTCATAGAGTTACTTGACTTCCATGACAAAGAACTGACCAATGAAGACTTTATGGAACTGGAGCAGCAGACAGTAGCATTTGAGGACGAAAACAGGGACCTAGAAACTCCAAACTCAAAAAGGTTTTTGACAAAATAGTTAGTTGAAGACTTTTGACTCATTGAAGCAGGAATGGCAAAGTTAGAGGAGCAAGATCCTAAAACAGAGCGATTCACCCAAGTTTACCGTACAGTTACTGAGGGCCTCAGCTGCTATAAGGCCATTTATGATGAGAAAAAGAAAAACTCTGTACAAACCTCCTTTGATGCCTACTTCAAGAAACTGAATCCAGCAGTAAACACCCTCTCTTCAGTAGCAGAATCAAACCCTGACTCTGTACCACCAGGCCCATTCTCTCCAACAACAAGTCCATCATTTTCTGCATCATCCAATTAATAAAGTTATCATAAAGTTAACTCACAAATGAGTGTTAACCTTTACAGTAATTGTTATCCTTTTCCCTTTTTTTTCCATTTAAACTGTTTTCAGATCTGTTCCTTTAATGTGTTTTACAGCATGCACCGCACGCTACTGTACAACTGTACAGACATAGTTACTGCACTCTTACAGTATTACACTGTACTTACAGTATTATTATTATTACTACAGTATACACTATTAAGTTTTTTTTTTTTTATTTGGATATGTTTCTAAAGTGTTTTATATGCAAAGAAATCTAAAATAAATAGTAGACTGAGGAAAACATTTGACTAAGTGACATTTCTTATGAAACATATGTACGTGTTTCGACTTACATACAAACTTGACTTTAGGACAGACAAAAAAAATGGATCTCATCCTTAACCCGGGGACTGCCTGTACACCAATCTAGATCACATCATGAATGCCTAACCCAGAGTGATGTCATGCTTCCTTTGGGAGGATTTAAAGAGGATTTTTAGAAGATTTAAAGGGCCATGAGGTAGAAACCCTGACATGAATTACAACCGATTTTAGTTTATACATGTGCTTCTGACTTTTTATATACTAATAATGTACTGGCAACATATTGCAGCCATCACCTTTCGAAAGGTTTCAGTTTTAAAATACAGGTGATGGCTATTTGGTCATTCAAACCAGGCCAGTTCATGCCATTAAATTTCAATTGCCAGCAAAGTTAAAGTTTTTCTGGATTGAGTGTTCATGGGCCCCCCTCTATCTGACAGGACAAATTGTTCCAAAATGAAAAATTTTAAGGTGTGGTCAGGGAATTCCTTGGTATGTTTGGAAAGAGCATTGGTATCCTTTTTAGTTCTAATATCATAAGTGTGCTCATAAATTCTGTCACAAAGACATCTTTCTGTCTTGCCGACAAAAACATTCACAGTGTTGTCCTTGAGCACAATAAATTACTTTGATACAATTAGAATTAAAATATTTTTGGGGTCTAAACTGGACACCATTAATAAACAAACTACCATTTAAAATATACTTGCAATATGGGCAGCTACCACATTTCACCATCAAGTGCTCTGATTGTTGTATTGATTTCTTCTCAAATAAAGCTTTGAGGTTTTGCCCCTTCTTATAAATAATGCTTGGAGCCAAACCTACATAGGTTCATAGGTTCATAGGTTCATAGGTTCATAGGTTGGTACTAGGCTATCAGCCCTAGGGCCTATACAAGCCTAGTCATAACAGTTCCCTGGCTATTTCTTCCCACACTATTTACTTCCTGGACCCCTGTCTAGCAGGGCGACTGACGTGATCCCCGGAGTGAAATTCCTTTCACCCATCCAATCGTCAAGGTTCCTTTTGAAGAGGGCCAAAGAGGTGCTCTGCTTGACATGTATGGGCAGACTATTCCAGAGTCTGGGGAGTCTCTTGGTCAGGAGCCCATCCCTCCAGCATGTTTTGTTTATTGTGATGACAAGGTTTAGATCCCTGGAACGTGTGGCTCTGAGGGATTGGGATTTCTTTAAGTGTAGCATGTCCAACAGCTCTGGGTTTGACATGGACTTGTATGTTAAGCAGAGATCGCCTCTGAGTAGACGATATGCGACAGAGTATAGCTGGACTTTTTTAAGGCAGTCAACATAGGGCATCTGCTTTAGACCCGTGATTCTTTTAGTGAGGTATTTCTGCGGCCTTTCCAGTTGTTGCAGGTGTCTTAAGAGGTACATACCAAATGGGGCATTGTATTCTATAATGGGTCTAATGCGGGATGAGTACAGTGGGACAATGACCTCCTTTTTTCTGGATGAAAAGCCCTTAGTGATGAGGTGTGCCACATAAAAGGATTTCCTGACTGTTGTGGCAATGTGGTTATCGAAGGTGAGACCACTGTCCACCTGTGTCCCTAAGTCTCTTATCACACTTTCGGTGTTTAGTGTACTGCCACCTATGTGGTAATTCATGGGTACATGTTTTTTCCCAAAGAGGATAACTATACATTTCTTGGCATTGAGCTTGAGCCCATGGCTCTGACACCAAGCACCTGTTTCTGTAGGGCCCTTTTGTAGAGTATCCACATCATTTGGAGATTCAATAATGGCTCCCAGTTTGCAGTCATCTGCAATCTTTGTTAGCCAGAGTCCCTTAGTATTGGCCTGTACTTCAGAGAAGTAGATGCCAAACAAGAGTGATCCCAGGACTGAAACATGAGGTACTCCACTTGTCACTTGTCTGGAGCTGGATTTGTAGTCAGCTACTTTTACAGTGTGAGTTCTGTCAGTAAGCCAGTTGGCAACCCATCGAGCGACGTAGGGATTTGTAGACATGTTCTCTAATATGTTTGTCATTTGTCAAAATATTCCAAATTTTAGTATGTATGCTTCTAATATGGTAGCTGTCCGGATGAAATACTGTAATAAAGGAATTCTTATAATTATTGGTCCTGTTAGTGATATGTGTGGATGTTTGTGTACCCATAACCGATGGACAAATATGATCTTGCACTGTTGCCCCAAGGAGGGGTACAAAGTGCTTCCTTTCACATTTATTCATGACTTTGATAATTAATTCATTGATAAACATAAGTGGATATCCACGTAAAAAAAAATGTCCCTTAACAGGTTGCATTCGTCCCAAAACCTTTCCTCATCTGTGATCATTTGGGCAGCACGGACAGACTGTCCTTAGACATCTGCTCTCTTCTGCACTTGAGGATGTGCACTTGTGTGTATATATATATATATACATACACACACACACACACACACACACACACACACACACACACATATATATATATATATATATATATATACACACACACACACACACACACACACACACACACACACACATATATATATATATATATATACACACACACACACACACACACACACACACACACACACACAGACACACACACACACACACACACACACACACACACACACACACACACACACACACACACACACATATATATATATATATACAGACACACACACACACACACACACACACACACACACACACACACACACACACACACACACACACACACACACACACACACACACACACACACACACACACACACACACACACACACACACACACACACACACAGACACACACACACACACACACACACACACACACACACACACACACACACACACACACACACACAGACACACACACACACACACACACACACACACACACACACACACACACACACACACACACACACATATATATGATGTATACATTTTAGCTATAAAAATGAATGAAGCTGAAGTGTGATTTGTGTTATGAAGAACGTGATTTAATGAGAAGGGTAGATGGTAAAAAAGGCACAAGGTGGTGCAATACCTTTATAAATCCAGTTAGTAATAAAATGTATAAAATTAATGTTTCTGTGACATGTGACACCACAAATACAACTTATTGTAAGTAGACGTAATATATGTCCTGACTTCTATGAAGGAAAAAGAAAAAAAACAGAAGACTTATAAACATGATTTCTGATCATTATTTTGAAATTCATTGAAATCTAGATACCAATGTGCTTTTTAAACATATACATAAAGGATGTGATCACTTTTTCAAATTTAGTAGTCTACAGAAGATACAAAAAGATTTAAGAGGAAGTAAAGAGATACTAAAAACAAAAAGATGTGAATAAATGGATTTGTCAACTACATGCTGATCATTCATCTTGGTTAGATGGGACTTGTAGTTTAAAACCCCTGTTGAAATCTACAATCCTTAGAAAATAAATGCAATGAAAATGTTTTTGTCGATTTAAATCTAAGTTGAGTTCATGATTTTAATTATATCGAGAAAACAATTGGTTAATAAATTTTAAATGGTTTATGAAGCGCTATATACGTTCTGTTTCTGCTCTGTTTTTGTTTTTAACACTTGAAAAAGCATGTTGTGTGAAAGATTGCATATGTTTGAAATAAACTAATTTCCTTGGTATCTTTGAGCCAGTAGACTGTTCTTTCTGTTTTACATATTTGTTTGTACTTGGATCAGGTTTTATTCATTTGAGCTGTCCATTTTGTGTGTTTTGTGCCATGACACAATATACCAGAGTATCTTAACATGTAGATTTGGCTCCCCCAGCATTCAGATAACATACAAAACAGAGTGTTATAATATGCAGGCTCAGGTGCCACCCCAAAAAATTAATATGTAATGCAATGCAATATAATTCAGAGCTGTATAACATTCTATGACACCACCTTGAGAGAAAAGCAATAAAAAACACATGACACAGCCTTGGATAAAAGCAGCATAAAATATATAATATAGCACAAATTACCAGGGTGTCACAAGAATAGGCTTGGCATCTTAATAAGCAGGTTCAGGTACTACAATATACCATTCTATCTTACAGTACTGCACAGCACAGTATACCTGTCTCAATAGTCAGGCTCAAGAGCCATAGTTAAGTCAAATTTACAAGTAGGGAATCCGCACTACTTTGGCTTTGAAGATAAAACATAGTGCAGTATCTAAGCACAAGCCCTCTTAATATATACCTTATAGCAGTTCTGTACAGTGAGTGTAGCGCTAGCTTATCCATTACAGGGCAGCAGTAAACATGCACATAGGTGCACTAGACTCAGATGTCTAAGGACAAGGCACAGTAATTTAATACAAGCCCTCCTGGTGCACCCTACAGTAGCTCCAGTAGCTCTGAAAAATCAAGTACAAAGCTAATTAACCTAGTACAAAGCAGAAAAAGCAACTATGTGTAATTTATTGCAAAGCTGTACTAGTACTTACAGCAGCTCTGAGCAACACAGTGAAAGCTAGATAATCAACTACAGGACAGCAGCATCACCTATGAGGAACTGGGTACAGAGCTGTACAAGTCTCAGGCATCTGAGATGTTTATACTACAGAAGCCTGGACAAATAGGGTATTTTACAACACCTCACACTGGCTACTAAGTAGTATATACCTATGCAATCTTGCTGATAAAGCAGCACTTCCAAGTTGTAGTGGAGTTGGTTCCAGGGTCAGATCCACCAATTCAGGCCAAATCTGTCAGCAGTGTTGAGCAGCTCAGAACAGTCGAGAGCAGCCCAACAAATTAGAATGCCAGGCCAACAATGATATAATTATAAAAAACAAGGTCAAATGCAAGAACCAATTAAAACAATTTCTGCTAATCAAGATATTATAACTAGACAGATAAAGCAATAGCAGTTTCCCTCCTCTCACAAGAAAAGCAGCTGAAACAGCTTTAAATGAAAAAAAAAAAAAAACAAATACAGTAACTTGTAAAACTTAGTAATACATTAGCAACATAATTCACTTCCCAGCTGTAGTGGGCTTGGTTTTAGCATCAAATCCAACAGTTCAGGTCAAACCTTGTAGCAAAAGAAGAACTAAAAACAGTCTAAATGGAAAAAAACACCAAATTCAATAACAAGTATCTCAAAATTAGCAATAAATGAGCAATACAAGTTACTTCTAAGCTACATGAGCCTGGTTGCCTGATCAAATCCAGTAGTTCAAGTCAAATCTGATAGTAGTGCTGCACAAGAAAATAGAGATCTAGACTTTTCAAAGATTAACAAATTAAAAAATGAACATAAATGCAACAGTCAGTTAAAACAATCTCTACTAATCAGTATGTTGTAACTAAATACCTAGAAAAATATCAGTTTCCCCTCCTCTCACCACAGAAAACATCAATAGTTCTAAATGAAAAAGAGCTACCAAATGATAGCAGGAGTTTCAAAAAGTTGTGATAAATGAGCAATTACTCCCCAGATGTAGTGGGCCTGGTTGCAGGACTGAATTTAATAGTTCAGGTCCAATATAGTAATAATGTTGGGCAGCTTAAGGCAGTTCAACAAAATACAGCTCTAGACTGCATTAAAGATCACAATTTAAAAAACAAGCTCAAATGTAACGCTAAGTTGTGACTGGCTCTGCTAATCAGCCTATAGCAACTAGATGCCTAAAGCAATAGCAGTTTCCCCTCCTCTCATCAGAGAGAATAGCTACATCAAAATGAAAATGCACCAAATGCAGTAACAAGAGTCTCAAAAATTATCAACAAACTAGCAATAAAAGTCACTTCCCAGCTGTAGTGGATTTGTTTACATGGTCATATCCAGTATTTCAGGTCAGATATGGCAGCAGTGTTGCACAGCTCACAGCAGTTAACTCCATAGCACGTTTAGAGAGCATTTGATGTATATCCATTTGCTGTCTATAGTTAATATTTATGAAAGTTTATTTCATAGTGTAAATCAGCTTAAGTCCCTTGCTATAATGTGCACCTTCAATAATAATGCTGCTGGTGCATCAGAACTATTCATGCTAGGCAGAATAATATAAAAAAGCACTGTAGAGGTATACAGGATACAAAGTGAAGAGCTGCACAGTAATCAGAGGAATATTTTAATGAATACTTTCAAAATATTGACGCTAACCACACAATAAAAAAATTATAAAATGCTTAACAGGATCACCAAGTATTTTGTCTTCTCCTAGGACTTCAACAGATATAAAGCTCATTTACCCATATCCTTTTATATTATTTTTATAACAATTCATGCTCGTGAATTAAACAATAAATCAATTACCTAATTTAAAATTATTTAAAATAAAAAGAGCTACTATATTCTACCTAATAAAGTTCTTCTATATAAAAAATAAAATAAAAAATATATTAAATTCTGTTTAAAGACTTAGTTGCCCATGTGATACCTTTACACTCTACATTAAAAAAATAAACCAGTTTATCAATATTCCTATACAAATTACAAATGTATGAATTGCCGTCTAGCTGTGAGGTAAAAACTAATTATACACTGCCCTCCAGTGTCCCAACTATGCCATTACGTTTATACAATGAACAAATGTATAAAATGTTAAATCTTTCTTTTTTAAAATTGCTAGCCCCAAAAGCATAACATTTAACCTGCAAAAACATATCTTAAAACCCATTACAAATTTGAAAAATTCATCATAAAAACATTTGCAGATCAGAAATTTACTGAATAAAAATGTACTAAAAAACTTCATAAAAAATGCTTATATTCAAGCCTAGCTTTAGTTTTAAAATTGGGGCAAGAGAAATTTTCCTTTAAACCCGGGGACTTATTGGCTTCCAATATTAACTGTGAGTAAATCTCCCTGCATTCTACTTTTGTTGGATTTTGTACAACTTCTTCCAACACAAAAACACATCGTTGTGTCTTTTGGCTTTTCACGGTTAGGGGTCGCCACAGCGGAACTTAGGTCCGCTAATGACTGGCAGTAGATTTTTACATGCCAAGTTGCCAGCCCTAACGCACAACCTTCAACGAAGGTACGCCCATTCACGCATGGATGTCTCCACACAGAAGACGTTCTAGCTGAGAATCGAACAGGACAACGTCTGTGCGGCGACAACGCTACCTCAGTACCACCACCGCAGCATCCAACACAAAAAACATGTAATTAGCTTCATTACAGTTCACAGTATGCTAATACAATGCATTTGTTATGTCATTCTTTCTAATGTCATAAAGGTGTTTATCGATTTTAATTTTTAAAGTCTGTTCTGTCTTCCCCACACAAAAAGCTAAACATTTTTTGCACTGAGCAAGACAGACCAATCTTTTACTATTACAAGTTGTGTAGCTTTTATTATACAGAGCTGGATTCAGCAGTAGGCGACATATGCAGTTGCCTACTGCCCCATGAAGGCTAGGGGCCCAAAAATGAGTAGAACTAAAAAAAATGTATAAAAAAATAAGTATATTATAAAAATACACTCTGTATTATTTTCTTTTAAAATCGGATTATGATCTGATGGTTCGCACTGTTGTGCACAATCTGCTGCTTGGCTTGACTACTACTATATTGTGCGGGGGGGTTCTACTTCTTCTCAGGTATAGAAAGCAAACAACACTAAGTGGGTGTATTGGTCTGCCTCCCCCCGGCCTGACTGACTTAATAGTTCAGTCTGCTTAGGGTTCAGCAACAGGTGATGCAGGCTGGTGTATTGGCAGTTAAAACTGTCATGTATAGGTGTGCCGCTCTTTTTCTTCTTAGTGTGCAGTCTGCTGCCTTCTCTGCTGTTTGACCGACATGAATCAGTCCTCCCTCTACTCATCCTCACTTGAGTTGTTCAACACAGTCACTCGCATGCAAGTAAAAAATAAGAATTTATTTTCAGTCCATTCATTGCTGTGGTGCTGGTATGTATTACTTTCTTCTTGTCTAACGTGCAGCAGTTTATTTCATTTCCTATTTTCAGTTTAACTGAGCAGGAAAGTCCAGGCATCTTTTAACTGAAAGTTTGAAACAAAGGAAGAAAAAAACAGAAGCTCAACGTTCAGAATTTAATAAAGATAAAGTTCAACAGTAGGAATAAAAGCAAAGCTTTCAAGACTACGACTCTTTTTTGAATGCATTGAAAAAGAGCCACAGTCTCAAAAGCTTTGCTTTTATTTCTGTTGTTGAATTTTGTCTTTATTAAATTCTAAGCATTGAGCTTCTGTCTTTTTTTTTTTGTTTTGTTTATACTACACTTTACCCTTTGAAGCTCTTTAGTGGACAGGGGGAAATGTATTTATTTCTATAGCATCTTTTAACTGAAGTTCAAGTAACTAGTAGTCAGTGATAATGGCTCTCATTTTGTGGCAGCTGGCTTTCAGATGTTCTTCTGTGTGTCTAGTGTCCAGCAACTAATGGACTTGCCATGGTGCTGGTATGTTAAATATTATTACTGTCTTCTGGCCTATATCATGCAATTTATTTATTTATCTATTTGCAGTTTGTTAACTGAGCAGGAAATTCCACTGGGTCTAAGGCATCTTTTAACCAAAGTAACTAGTCAGTGATAATGGCTCTCATTTTATGGCAGCTGGCTTCCAGACATTCTTCTGTGTGTCTATTGTCCAACAACTAATGGATTTGCTAAGACGCAGCCTCTTAAGCCAGCATTTCAAGACTTACTGACAACTTTAGCTTCCAACAAAAGCTACCCAGTTTCTTGCTTTTATACCAGAATACTGGGTAATGTACGACTCACCACACTCAAACCATGTTTCTTTTTAAGGCATTGTCTTCATACAGTATATGACTTGTTGTTATTGGACCTTCAATAGACTCCAAAAAAAAATCAAACGTGCATAGGACAGTACAAGTGACAGTTCTTGACCAAAGTTACGGAGGACACAATCAATGAGTGCCTGAAAGGCATTATCAGGCACCCCAGTGACTTATTGAGAATGTTTTGTATGTTGTTTTTTTTTCTCTTTTTTTTTGCTGGCATCTAATGGTATGTTATAATAAGTACTTCACATTTAAGGTTGAGATTTATATACTCACAATGGTAATAAGCCTGCTTGATTTGTGTTCATCTGTAAATGTGCTTGCTATTTTAGTACTGTGATCAGTGTTATAGGTTAAGGATTTTAACAAAATAAAGTTGCTGAATGTAGTATTTTTGTTATTTTGCTGAATGTGCTATTTTACTATTAATAACAAAACGTGCATACATTTTGATTCCTAAAAGGACACCTGCTCTATATAGAACTGACAGGCAGTGGCAAGCATAAGCCAGTTAAGGTTAAACCAAAGCATTTCCATCAGACAGACCAAATCATGCTGTGCCACAAAGATGAAATCACTGTATAATATAGCAATGTACAGTAACCTGAGCTTGTTTTCTTTTGGCTCATGAAGTCTATGCTAAGCATATGGCCTGGCTCTAGGAAAAAAATCTTGGCTTGGCAGCCTAAGGAGGCTGGACAGAATATAAAATACAGAAGTTAGGCCTGAAATTCACAAACAAAGTGCTGACTTTCAAATGGCTTGAAACTGAGAATTTCTGTTTCTTCAGTTAGTGAACCAGCATTACATACCATCACTTAGTATGACAAATCTGAACCTTTTTAGAAGAAACTTGTTCTGGTTATATGGAAAAAATGGACCAATTGGCCAAGAGGGGATGGGTGATTGTCAGGATGTGGGGGCAAAAAGAAAAAATGTCAATCCTCATTAGGCTTTAATTCTGCATGAAAACTGGGAAGTTTTTCTTAAGCAGCTTATACTAGATAGCTTAGAAACATATTTAGAGAAAAACAGATGTAAAAACATGGGTTGCAATTTAGAAAGGGCTTTCATAAGAGATAAGCTCTAACACAAGAGGCCAACCACTTGTGAATGCCCTTTCTGATTCACAGACAGTCCTACTGTAATGATGTTACATAGTTGGTAGAATCACTGTGAGGATCCATTCTGACAGGCATGCTAAATTTTAATAAGGCATTCCAGGGAAGTGGCAAAAGCTAATTAGCCATGTCTTCTTCCGTAGAAATGCTTGTGAAAAATGGCTCTTTTGAGTAAAACAGTATAGCCACTGGCCATTCATGATAATTAACACAGCCAAATGCTGCAGTTTTATTTAATATAAGACATTTTTTGGGGGATACAATGACATTATGACATAATGTGGTGGGGGGTCCCCAGTCCAGTGTTCTGCTTAAGGCCCCATATGACCTTGATCTGGCTCTGTGTATATATTTGTCTCGGCTCTGAATATATATATACATTCCGTGTTACTAACGTGGGGGCACTGAGCATATTTTGTACACCTATTTATACCTTTTCTTCTTCTTGTTTTGTCTATACTTTTATGTTGGTCCATCTCTAATAAATTTTTAAAATTCCAACTCTTTCTATAAGCACATTTAATGGCTGTTTATTCCTTCCATATCTGAAAAGCTGGCAAACAATTTCTAATTTCTGGTTACAATATTATTAATGACATTAGCATTTCTATTAAAATTCCTTATAAAAGCCCCTGAATGTGTGTGCTTCCATCTTCTTATTGTAGTTATTAATGTCCTCTTTTAGCGTGCTAGACTTCAAATGAATATTTACGTTACCTAACATGTGACCATACCCATCTTTTCTCCCATCCTTTACTTCCTTTATTACCTCTTCTATTAGGCTGTCTGGATACTTTCTCCCTAAAAGCATTATTTTCAGTCTGTCACACTCATTTATAAAATACCCTTCTTCTGAAGTAATTCTCCATATCATAATGAATTGACCCTTAATAATGTTTCCTTTTTGTAAATAGGGTTATGCACCGGTAAAAATTAAATATGAGTTTGAAAAAAGTATTTTTCTATACCTTGTAGATATAAACTGTTCATTAGCTTCAACTTTATGAATTGTCACATTCAAGTAATTCACAAGTTCTTTGTTAATACTGCAGATGAATTTGAGAAACTCTGTAGTAGTATTAATATAATTTAAAAATTCCTTCAGTTTGTCTTCTGTATCTGTCCAGAAGATACATATATCATCTATATACCTCTTATACATATTCAAACATTTTGCGTAAGGGGAATTGTAAATGAATTTTTCTGCCATATATGCAATACTATATTTGCGTGACTCGGAGCACAGCATGTACTCATTCCTACTCCATTTTTTTGTTTTAAAAAATTCCCCTTTAAAATGAATGAAATTATTTTTAAGTACTATTTCCATCAATTTTATTAACACTCTGAAATCCTTGAAATTAAATTTGTTTTTGTCTGCCATGGCCTCTTTAAACCATTCCAATTCTTATCTCATGTAGTATAACAGAAAATACATCAGTTATGTCTATTGTGACAAATACTATATCATGGTTATACAATTTCTTCTCAATTCATTTTAAAAACTCCCAGGAATCCTTTAATTTTCCTTCTTTCTCTGTCCATGCTGTTTTTAATTTCAAATCTATATATTTAGCTAATGGATGTGTTTTAGATCAATCTGCAGCTACAACTGGCCTACACAGTGAATCTTTCGCATTTTTATGCACCTTGGGAATTCTGAAATGGATGCTATAGAAGTCTTATCCAACCACAAAAAATTGTAAGTAACAACATCTATCATAACTTTTAAGAGTAATTCCTTTAATGCATAATCTATCTTGGAATAAGCAATATTAATTTTGTTTTTTGAAACTAGTATAATTTCCTTCCATCACCAAGCACCTCCTGCATTTTACCTATGTATAATATATTGTCAATAATCACCAGTCCTTCCCCTTTATCTGGCCTCATAACCTTAAAGTTGTTATTCCTACCTAATTCTTCCAGTAATTATCTCTCCTCTAGGGGGAGGTTTGGACCTATTCTCACTTTCTGTAGTGCTTCCCTTAACTCCCTTTCTACAACATTCAGCTGGGGGTGTAGAGGGGGATTATACGTACTTTTTCTCCTAAAGCTCTTATTTTCTCTTTTCTCCTCCACTTCTCTTGGAAATAACAACTCTTTCTAATGAACAATTTGAGGTCTTATCAACTTACTGATGGCATTTTTTATTAGGGACAAATTTCAACCCTTTCATAAATAAACTAAAATGAGTATTCTTTAGCTCTGTATTACTATAATTAAAAATATTGTAGTTCTTGTATGAAAACATATAATCCTTTTGTACTGTCTGATCTTCCTTGTTGTTTACAACAATCCTTTGTGCACCGTCGTCTCTCTTGTCTATATCTTCACTATCTATCTGTCTTCTACCTGCCTCCTTCCCCTGTTGTAGTTGTAATAAGTCGCCATTCTGTTTTTTATCCTTTCTGACCTTCTTAGGGGTGGAAATTCTAAAGGGTCATTCACATCAAAGTTATCTAAATTTTTTCTCATCATAATTTTCATTCTTTTCATATTGTCTTCTTACTGGTGTGTGATATTCTCCTCTATAGTACTCATCCCTTGTACTATACCTGTCCTTTTCTGCATGTCAGCACTATTCATGCTAGGGCTACTGCAAAGTGTAACTTGATGTAAAACACTTGTTCTGCCCCACAAAACACAATGTAGCAAAGTAAAATTCAGACAAGCACTCTTCTCGACTACACTTTACTTATCAAAGATTCTTGAAAGGTAGGGGTCACATACCACTGGGCCTACTGCCCACTATAATATTATAGCCATCAATTTTGCATAATGGTCCCGGTAGCTCAGTGGTCCACTCATGCTGTCAACATCATTTAAAGGTTTGATGGTGGAATGTGGTACAGAGAGATAGTCATCCACACCTCCGGATACTCCATCATTGTGACCCATGCCTGCCCCTGTGCTAGGCACTCTGAATTGCACAAAAGTGGATATATGCCATGTAATAGCAACCTGGATGCATGCAGTAGCCAGCTAGGATGTCATAGTGGAATAAAGCCCTGACTGCAGTGCAGGTGACCTAAGTTTGATTAGCAGAGTGGATGCCTGAAAGAACTGGTAGGGGTGGTTGGATGTATACATGCTAGGATGAGAATGGGGCACAGCGGTATAAAAACAGATATGACACTGAGACTGCCTGTCCAGGATGCACTGAAGTGGGGATACTAATATCTTTTGTCGCATGTAATGGATATTTTCATAGCCATTCAGTTATAGACTATTGCAAGGCATCATGAGAATCAACACAGCAGAATATAGAAAATGTACAGACTACACTCTGCTGCAGATATACATGTTGTGTCTTTCGGCTTTTCCCAGTTAGGGGTCACCACAGCAGAACTCTGGTCTACTAATGATTGGCAGAAGATTTTTATGTGCTGAGTTGCCAGCCCTGACGCACAACCTTCAACGAAGGTACGCCCATTCACTCATGTCTCCGCACAGAAGACGCTTTAGCTGAGAATTGAACAGGACAATGTCTTACTGTGAGGCGACAATGCTACCGCAGCACCACTGCTGCAGATATACATAGATATCCATATATATATATATATATATATATATATATATATATATTATGGGTTCCTATTACGTGATCAAATGCATCTTGACAGAACGTAAAAGAATGAAAAGGCAAAATAGTGAAGCGGCTTTTAAGCAAATTCTTTCCCTGGGAAAGAATTCACTTGGCCACTTCCATTACATTGCTGTTTTCGGCACTGTAGTGCAATCTCGGAGTTGGTATATTTAAGTATGGGGGTGTGGTGGGGCAAAGCAACTTTATGTAATGTTTTAAAGATTTTTTGGGGGGAAAAAAATCGCTGTTCTGAGGTTTCGACATTGTAAGCTTTCGCTTACATGGGGTCGATTAATAATAGTTCACTTTTCTAAGCATTCGATGATGTAATATAGACCCATATATTATTGCTGCTAACCCCAAGATACTTACAAACTACTGTATGGTATTGGTTGAAACTTTACATGATGCTGGAGAAAACTGTCCCTTATGTTTGCACTGAGATTTTTCTGACCTGTGAGAGGTACCGAGTGTTATTTATAAAGTTAATTTATACGAATGACATAACATTCATATTTGTTTAAATACGCAGGAAAAAAAAACATCCAAAATATATTTCTTGTAGCCAAATGAAAGCACATGACTGACTGCACAAAATAATTGGCCTTTATGGTTGCCAAGAAAATGAAAGCAATTTGTGAAAATATAAAAGTCTGATGTTATTTGTAGTACATAACAGATATGGGTAGAATATGCCATTGTAACGGTGACATTATGCTAATGTCATTTCTGTTCATACTTCTAGTTGCATTTCGGTTCATATGATATTTGCATCTGACATATTATTTTATAATTTAATTTTTTAAGAGGGTCTTTGAATTCTCAGGATGCAAGTAAAAAATAAATGTCACTTTCATCACTTGCTGTGGAGTAAATGAGTTCCTTCCCATTCCATAAAGATTAACCTTTCCACTGCTATCCATGTGACTATTTGGGAGAAAACAATAAAATGATGCATTCTCCAGCTACTAACAATGTGTTGTGTGGTAGATATGCAGAAAAGAAATATAAGATCCAAGTCTGGCCATTGGAACTTACACATGCTCAGCATCTAAAACTCTCCCAGACTACCTGTCCCCTCCATTTTTGTTTATAATACCGTGTACCTAAGGACCCTTCCCCAGATCTCTTCTGCCATACATAAGTTATATTTGCATCTGATCATGTACCCCAGGCTACCATTCTTATCTTCAGAGTTTTTTACACATTTGTAAGGGTTTCTATCAAGAATTGTGATGGAATTATTCAGTATTTTCCTCCATTTGTTTCTGATTACTCAGTTTTTTTGCTTCAAGC
Organism: Protopterus annectens; assembly: GCF_019279795.1. Classification (NCBI taxonomy): domain Eukaryota; kingdom Metazoa; phylum Chordata; order Ceratodontiformes; family Protopteridae; genus Protopterus; species Protopterus annectens. The sequence goes on along the minus strand of NC_056747.1, from coordinate 511,762,451 downwards.
AGGACCAGATCCAGGACTAGATGACCAAAGCAACTACCTGGAACCCTGTGCTGACTGGCTACCCAGCCTGGCATTAAAACTAACAACCGCCACTCTGATCTTCATGGAGATCAAACACAACCACTCCTCTCTTTCTGGAGATCCAGTACTCATTTCAACAGTACATCAGATTCCTAGAAGCACTTGTCAAGCACAAGACAGAGCATCAGCACATCAGATTTTGCACTTCTGGAGAGAAGATGCCAGCACATTGAATGAGAGAGTTAATATGCGGAAATCAGGAGAGAGGCACAGTTCAAGTAGGATATTTGAGTATCAGGAGAAAGGCAGAAAGTGTTTCCTGAGCAGGGACTTTTAGCACAGCATGTTTGTTCAGCAGATATCAAGGGGAGAATTTGTTCAAGGAAGATCCTCTGATATTAAGGGATATTTGACTTTCCACGTTTGTGTGTGTGTGTGTGTGTGTGTGTGTGTGTGTGTGTGTGTGTGTGTTGCATTCTACCTCCCAGAAGGACGATTCTGCCTACAGAAACTATATTCAGGATGGTTCTGCAGAAAGGAATTCTGCCTTCATGAGATATGCTCAGCCAGGATGATTATGCAGAAAGGATCATTACAGGAAAATCACTGGGGGTTAAAATGAGTAATTATTCTCACTCAGAGCATGCATTTAATTTATTCTTGTATTCACCAAGTCCCAGGAACATTGTCTGGTTAAGTTACTTTGTAATTCCATTTGCCCAGTATGTGACTTTGACAAAGAGTCAGATCCTGTGCTCTTCACTACAGTTAGCAGCTCCTTAAGAGCTTAGAGCCTGAATCCACAGCTTTAACTTCCAGACCTTCCTAAACTTAATTTTCTGATAAACCACTGAGGATAGCAGTCAATCAATAATGCTAGTCACTAGAGTTTCATAGCTGTTGTTCAGAAAATGTATTTCAAGTTAATTAGAATTGTCTGGGCTGGCTTTAAGGCTCTGAGCTATTAACTAACTGCTTTCAGCATCAAACATTCAGGGTTTGAGACGCACATAATTTTGTGTGTGTGTTCTAAGTTAATAGAGGATGGGGTGTTTTGAAAATGTATTTAATTTGTTGTTTGAGGGTTTTCATTAAAACATAAAGTTTTAAAAATGTGACATAGGTTCAAATGGAAATGGGAAGATTCGACTGTATAAAAGATCAGCCTACCAAACATTAGTGTGTTCATGTAACATAAATGGAAATACACATTCAAAAACTGTCATGTACAATAGGTGGAGACAATAGCTTTTAATCAAAATGACTACACTATCCATAATATATTGGAACATGAATGGCCTTACAGGTATACACCAAAAGGAAAGAGTATTAAATTATATTAAGAAATGCAGATTGAAAATAACATTTCTGCAGGAGACACATTTGGAAAAATTGAGCATGTGAATTTGACAAAGAAAGGATTTAAGAATAGATATTCAGCAAAATATCAGGGACAGAGGAAAAGGGAAGCAATTATTGTAATTGTTAGAGGGGCTCTAATACTGATAGAAAAGGGAAAAAAAGACAATAATTGCAGATTTGTGGTAGTAAAGAGCTAATGGCTAGGGAGGAGGATTATGCTGGTATGTATTTTATTCCACCCAAAACTGCTAATATGGAGCTTCAGAAAAATAATCAGCTTTCAGCAGAGTATATTATTTATAGGTGGGGCCTTGGACTTGATTTTCAATAGTATAGATGGATCAGGGGAACCTAGAAGGGAGATATAACAAAAGAGGATACATTCTGAAGTAATTTATGAAAATGCTTGGTATGGAAAATGTGAATTCAGCATAGGAACTCAGACAGAATGTACATATTATTCCCCAAGGTACAATAACTGGGCTAGACTAAATAGACATTTCCCTTTAACAGAAAGCTTTGACACACATCCAATAACTATTTCAAATCATGCACCAATAAAAACTAAGATAAAAATTCACGGTGTTAAAGAAAAAAATGAGACACTGACACTTTTCCACCTAACCATTGAAAAGAAAGGAATTGAAGGAATGGGTAGTGGAAATTATTCAAGAGTTATTGGGGAAGATAGAAATGCCTTCTGAAATTATAACTAATAAGTAGCTTAACATGAAAAAGGATTTTAAAAACAGTATACATATGGTTAGGAAGTAATGGGAATTACTTAGAGAGGCTGACAAAGGTTAAAGTACTGCAGAATAAGGATAATCTCACTGAAGTAGAAGCGGTGCAAAAGCAGAGTGCTAAAGAGAAAATAAAGGAGTATCTAAGTAAAATGAATGTGTTTTGAAAGACTGCTGTTAAGCAACTATTTAACAAAAAACCCGTATAGAATTGTCATGTGTCACAAGAAAACTTACATTTATATAAAAGTAATCAAACCATATTAACAAGTTTACATTTACAAAAATTATACATCACATAAATTATTCTATACAATGTAATTAAATCAGCATTACATAAATTGTTCATTTTCTGCCTTCTCTTAAACCTCATTCCTTTTTCAAAACATTTATCTGCGTGTATTGTTACAACAATTTCCATTTTTTTTTGTATAATTTACTCCTACCCTTTTCTAAAGATCTCATTACCTGTTCTTTTATCTCTGTTACAATATTCACAACTTCATGTATGGTTGGTTTAGACTTTGAGTTTCATTTTCTAGCTATTTTTTTTGGCAGCCACCAGAATTAAACTTAACAAGGCCTTACTATGTCTAAACAATTCAGATACTGTATCCCATCTCAAAAAAGATTTCTGTAGTTATGCTCATTAGCTCGCCCAGTACTCCTGACAGACTACTCTCTATGGAATTTTTAAAGTCTGCCAATTCATTACACTCCAAAAACAGATGCTCCCAGGCACCTCTTTCTTTCCCATTACACCTCCAACATTTGCCATCTATCTTAGAAAAAAATCTTTGGAGTCTGCTTGGGATATAAAAGTACCTATCTAAACACTTCAAGGCAAAAATCCTAAACCTTCTAGACTTTGTTGCATATTCAGAGAGCAAAACATATATCTTCTTATTGTTTCTTTGTGAATTCCTTATCTATTTTCTCCCAATCTTTTCTGACCTCCTGTGACTGATTCCTATAGTAATTGTGCAAAATGGTATATACCCTACTAATTATCTTCCTTTTTAACAACAACTTCTGTTCTAGATTCAGCTAAAAAAACTCAGCCACTGCAGGTCCTTTACTTAGGATTCCCCTGTCCCTTTCTATTTGTCTATATTCTTATATCAATCTCTGATAGGGAAGGCAGTCTCCAGCCTGCAGTCCAAATGTCTTCTTGGCCTCTTCCCATTGTATTACATTTCTCTCTCTAATTATTTGTTCCCGACACCTTGGTTCCTTTGCCAGCTTCTTCCAGTAAATTCCAGAGCACCCTCTTGCCTATTCTCCCTAAATGCAGTCATCCCTGTCTGCAGAATCTCCTTTCTCCATTCCTGTCCTGGTTTAGTTCTTTGTATACATTGAACTACTTTATGAATATAATATTCCATCTAACTGTTGTTATTTTCCTTAAGCATCTGCATCCAAAATCCAACTCTTTCCTTATTTCTTGAATTTCCCCTTGCTTCATCATTATCCCTTTCAATTTTGAATTGTAGCTTTCTGTTTATATTATATATAAGAGCCTTAACTGTGTAGCTCTAAAATATGCGGCTACTGAATTCATGTCCTCCATAACAAATATTTTCAGAAATTTCTTCAGAAATCTGTCCTCTTTTGTTACAGATTCCCTTCTAAGCCACCCAGATACATAATCACTGTTGCAAATAAAATTTAAATCCCCAACTATAAGCAATATTCCCTGCTGAAAGCTGTTTATTTCTCCACGTTTTTTTTAACATGATAATAGCAGTTTTAGGTGGAATATAAATGCAAGACAGTTAATCCTCATCCTTCACCAGTAGCCCTTACTAGCACAAATCTGACATTATTATTTTCTTTTTCCCTCTTCTATCACAATTGAAGGTTTTTAGCAATTAATATAAGTACTCCTCTTTTTGTCCCTGATTTTCTGCTGAATACTCACCATGAAATCATTTCTTTGTCAAATTCACATGCTCGTTTCTTCCCAGATGTGTCTCCTGCAGCATTGCTATTTGCACTCTGCATTTCTTAATATAATTAAATATTCTTTCCTTTTTATCTATACATGTGAGATCATTTATACTCCAAAGTAGAAAGTGTTGCCATTATGATAAGAAGTTATCACTCATTATATATGACAGCTTTTTTTAAAAGTCTGCTTCTGCCTTTTGTGATACATGTACCCATTAATGTTTAGCAGGTTGATCCTTCCCAGTTTTTATCTTCAACATTGGAACCTATATCACATTTTACAAGACTTTTTGTTTTAATTAAAACCCGCAAACAAAAAACCAAACACCCCCAGAATACCCAAATAATGTGTTAATTACTACAAACACACAAAACTATATACATCTTCAAATAATGAAGTTAACTATCTTAATAGGATCAATTGTCCCAAATAGCTGCAAACACAGGCTTAAGTAACATAAATGTCATGCTAAGACAAATGCTGTTGCCTGTGCTTCTATTCTCACTAATTTGTTTATTTTCTTTTTTATCTTTATTCCCCTCCCAGATGTTAAAAACAACTTGCATGCTTTCAGAAAACATTAACCTTTAGCCTTGAAGAAACAGTGTTGGCTTCTTTATTTCCCTATAATCATCTTGAATCCATGGAAACAGAAGAAGAAAATGTGTAGTCCTCAGCTGCAGGTCTCTAAAGACAAGCTGAAACTTTTATTGCTAAAACAAAACATCTAATTACATTCAGTGTTCTCTTATTAACTTGAATATACTTAAACTTGCTATTATATTAAGCCATGGGTCTTAATCCAGATATTGACCTATACAAAAGTAAGAGAAAACATATCAGCTCTACATATATTATGGTCTGTGCACTTTTGCATCCCAACCTCTACCTCAGCAACCCATGATTACAGCCTACTACATGTGTTTGTCTAGCCTTTTTTCTCTTTTTACACTGTAATGCCCACATTTCTTAATACTAAAAAAGAAGAAAGAAAAAAGGCACCTGTTTATTCTGTTTATCATGTATAAGAACTAAAAATGCTTTACTATAAAACATGCAATTTATATCATGAAAACTTTAATAGAAATAATGTTAAGAATGAAATTGTCTTTACTTACAGTTATTCTTTTCCTTCCTCTCCCCCTCCCTCAGTGTCCTTCCAATCATTAATGACATGAAGTGAGACTAATGCCATTCATTTCCCCCTAAGTTTAACAAAGTCATCTAAAGTCCACTCTTTCCACTTTTCCTTATATAGTTGTATTTCACAAATGAGATTGATGCTTTACAGTCTCTCATTTATTCATTAATTAACCTGTTGCCAGTCTTCATCCTGTTAATTTCCATCTCCCAACCTCAGACTCTGGTTCAATTCCAAGGCACTCCTGTTACTTCTAGTCAACTCCTGTGCTTTTTTCTGTCTCTCAAGCATTTTCCTTTGGAATAATGAAAAAGGCTTCACTGGCAAAGTCTGTCTGTGTGCTGTGTTATCGGGAGAAGGAGATGCAGAGCCCCTTTCTGCTTGATAGCTCACTTTTCATGGGACAAACTTTTGTATTTATTTCTTAGCCTGTTCTGTATTAAAAAATTACTTTGATCCTCAAAGAAAAATTATTTTGAAGACAGCTGGATACAGCAGCTTGAATCTCACACCTGCCTCACTGCACCCATTGATTGCTGGACTAAATTTGTTTCTCTTCTTCATGTGTACAGTGAATGATCATTTTTCATAAACATTGTACTGTCTCAAACTTTTAATACTTTGTTTTGCCAGAGTTTTGTTAAGATCAACTCTTTCTGCTGGTAGGTTTGCATGTTTACTAATACAGATCTTGGTTGTTTTCTCATGGCCAGATTTGGAGCCTATTCTTTCAATTAACAATTCCAGCTGTGGGATACCAGTCCATTTTCTTATTTGTGCTTTGATAAAATTAATACAGTCTGTTCCTTCTAGATTCTCTGATACAGCAGATTTTCCCTACATGCTCTGTTCTCTAATTCTTCCATTTTTTAAATATCTCTTATTAAGCAGTCTCATACTCAGCCAGACTTTTCTTTATTTCCACCTCTGATTTTTGCGGTTTGTCAGCTCATTTGAATATCTGTTTAAAGCTTCTCACATTTTCCAGCCTTTTATTTGCATTGATATACTCATGTGTTTCATTTATTTTAATCACATTTGACTTTTTTTTTTTCAAGATTACTGGAAGCCATGTCTTGCACCAGTGGTAGAACTTGAACTGCTTTTTGCATAACAGCTACAGGATTCTACTCAGTCAGTGTTTTGTCTTCAGCTTTTCTAGCTGATAGTCTTTCAGACTGTCTTAGTTTCTTCTTTGCTGGATTCCAAGCAGTGTACTTACTAGCCAGTAGCTGAATTTACTAAAAGTGACAGAGTTCCTGGCCCTTGTCTTTCGATTTCTTTTTTCACACTGAGATATCTGAAGTCAAATTGTTGATCAGTGTGTAGCCATCTTGGAAAGTCCTTAAATTACTATTTTTGATAGTAATTCCATAGTAGAAAAACTTTTAGCAAAACGACTTAGGCAGCAGAAAGTAGAAAGAGTTGTTGCAAACTTATCGAGCCAGTAACTAGAAAAATAACCAGAGATCCTGTAGAGGTTGTAGAGACATTCCTGTGGAAATCTGAATAACAGAAGGGAAGAAAATGATAAATATCTGGAAGGTTTTGTTTAACAGTATTTTACAAGCAGGGGAAGTACTAATATCTTGGAAGAAAGCTGTAGTGACTGTATTACCTAAGGACAGTAAAGACCCATTAGGCACAGCTTTATATAGACCCATTTCTATTTTAAACCATGGTTATAAAGTGTTTATGTCTATACTGGCTAATAGAATGGCAAAGGTGTTGCCAACATTGATAGATATGGATCAGTGGGATTTTGTGGGGAAAAACAAACATTTGATAACATTAATAGAACAATGATGACCCAGAGGGAAGCAGAATGTAATAGCATGCTGCTGTTGTTGGTGGGACTTGATAGAGAGAAAGCTGGGATTTTATGATCAGGGCAATGGAAGCATTTGCATTCCCTGATACAGTCATAAGGTTAGTTATGGGGATATATGAATGATCAGAGACAATAATTAAATTGGGATGGTTCTTCTCTGATAAGTTGTTTTTGAACAGAGGAACCAGCCATGGGTGTTCTCTTTCCCCTTTGTTATTTGCTTTATATTTAGAGCCACTGACAAAAAAAATAAGGGACTCAGAAATGCAAGGATATAATTGGTATGGGAATCAAGAAAAGTTGGCTTTATTTGCAGGCAATATTATTTTGTACCTGTTGAATCCAGAAAATGACATCTCAGTGCTATGGAATATTTTGAGACAGTTTCAACTCTTTTTGAGATATAAAATGAATGAATGAAGATAAAAGAAAGGCTATAGCTGTAAATTATGTACCCACACACAAACTGGTTCAGCAATATCCATATGTATGGTGATATCATAAGATGGAAGTATTCATGAGTGTGGATTAAAAAGGCTTCTCTTATGTCAGCTAAGGATATGTCAGAAGAATCTAAACAAAAGATAATACAAAAATTGAGAAAATGTGAGCTCCTTTTTACAGATATGGATAGCAAGATCAGAACCGGTTCATGGCCAAATGGGGGGCCTAGGCAGGAGAATGGATCAGGCCCACCCCCACAGCCATTCTAGTGTCTTATTCTCCCCCCAGTTACCATAGACACTACTTAAAACTATCAATGTGAATACTATTTTCTTTACTTTTGAAATGAAAACCGAGATATGAATTTAATTTAAAACTTTTAATTTTAATATAATTTGTTGGCCAGGTTAGTCCCATTAGGCTAGTAACTTCTTTTCAGGAGAGACCCTTTGCAGTATGGGTCTATATCAAAATTCCGAAGAAGTAAAATTCCGAACGTTAAAACATTGAACCCACAACATCAGATGATGAAAATCAAAATGTTACCTAGGGCAAGATATCGGTGGGCCGTTCCATGGCTCTGCTATTTCCTCCACTGTGGTGTGAGAGTTACGGACCTTAGGGTTAGGGTGTGGGTTAAGGTAAGTGGATAGTTAGTAATGTATGTATGGTGTAGTGTAGGGTTGGGTTTTGTTAACTGTATGTGTGTGTATTAATTGCTTTGTTTGTGTATAGTTTCATAGAGTATATGCGCAATAGTTATGGTCTTTAGGGTTAGGGTGAGGGTTAAGGTAAGTGAATAGTTAGTAATGTATGTGTGGTTTAGTGTGGGGTTGGGTTTTGTTAACTGTATTTGTGTGGTTTATTTATTTTGGTGTGCTTGTGTTGTGTGTGTTTCTCGGAACAGAATTTTTTTCCCTGGAAAACAATTTGCTATTCTGAGCATTCGATGTTTTCAGTATTCGAAATTCCAAGTTCGAACATATGGTGTTCGACATTTTGGAATTTTGAATATATGATATAGACCATTGCGGTATTTATACTACTATGGGAAATTTGGTCAGGGCATTGGGAAACTTATCCCTACTTTTTTTGATAACTCAAGTGGATGCAAAAGATCTCAAAGCACCTACCATTAACACAAACAGATGGGACCTCACTTTAACATCTCATCCAAATGACAACACACTCAGGAGTGCAACACCCCCGCCCCCTTAAAGTGCACTGCAGTATCAGTAATCTATCTACATGGTATGGGAGTAGAAGCCACAGCCTTCTGGGCCAAAGGCAAGTATGCTACTTGTTTTGCTACTAACACTGCTTTAAAATTCAATAGCTGAAACACTGCCTGCCATTTGCTAAACAAAACAGCTGCATATTGAAAACAGACTGAAAATGGGCAACGGCAAACTTCTTTTCCCTTGAAACTCACATTCCTTGAAAATACACTAAAACTCACATTCCAAGAAAATTCACTGAAATTGACATTCCTTAAAAATGCACTTGTGTAGGTTTGAAGATTTTGTTTCCCATTAAGCAGTGAAACAAAATTTATGAAACAATAAACTGTGATGACTAACTTAGCTGGTAGTTGGTGTAGAGGATTAAGGCCCTTGATTCCTGTAACTTGGGTACAGTTTTTTTTTTTTTTGTTGCCTGAGCAAGCTAATTAACTAACCTGCCATCCTTAACTATGGTATTTCTCTCTCATACACACACACACACACACACCCCCGCCTCCGAGTACCTGCAATGAAACACTTGTCTTGAAAGGAAATCATTCTACATCTGTTCCAAAGAAAGCATCTCCATTTCAAATCTTGTGCATACGTGTAGTAGGTTGCAGCATGCGTACATATCTCGCGTGTTGCTGTAGCAAGAACTACAAGGTTCCAACATACATTTAAATCATTACTGAAAGATGTATGAAGCTCACACAGAGAGTGTGTCTTTAAAGGAAAAGACACTTCCTGATGAACGGATGAAAAAAAATGTAATTTTTTTTTTGCTGTTGTTTTTTTAAATTGTTTATTAACAGTTAAATGTTGTGATAACCCCCAGTAGGCCCTAGGCAGTATCCAGCTCTGAGTAAGATACAAGCAGTGAAAATGTTTTAGTCCCTTTAATTTAGACATGGGTCAGGTATATTTTTATCAACAAAGGGAGAAGTTGTGGACAATAATTAATAAAGATTTGAAGGAATTTATCTGACAGGGAAAGAGGGCAAGAGTTAAGTGGGGTAAACTGATCCTTCCAATTGAACAAGGTGTTTTAGGATTATCTGATTTGAAGGGATATTTTAGAGTTAAGTTACATAGTTGAAGTTCATATCTATAACAAGTAGAATGTTATAACTCAACATGGAAAGGAATGATGATGAAGCAGGGGAAAGTTCAAGAAATAAAGAGAGGGCAATTTTGGATGCAAATCTTTCAAGAGAATTATAACCATACATAATATTATATTCATAAAGTAGCAGAAAGTATTCTAAGAATTAAGCCAACACAAGAATGGCATAAGGAGATTTTGTCAATAGGGATGACTATAGGTAGAGGTACAAAAAATAGGCAAGAGGGGGCTGAAATTTACTGGAGAAACCTGACAGAGACCGAAGTATTGGGAGCTAATAACTAGAGAGAACTGTAAGACAGTGGAATGAGACCAAGAAAACGTTTGGACTGCAGGCTAGATACTGCCTACCCTACCACAAATTTATTTCAGAGTATAGGCAAGGAGAAATGGATAGGGGAATCTTAAGAAAAGGAAGTGCTCTGGGGGGAGGGGGGATAGTCAAATCTAGGACAGAAGATGATGTTATAAAAGGGATAATTAGTAAGGGATGTAAATATTGCATGATAACTATAAGAATCAATCAGATGAGATTAGGAAAGAGTGGGAAGAGAGAATGGAAAAGCAATTTACAAGAGAACAATGGGAGAATATTTGTACGGCTCCCAAATATGCAAGAAAGTCCAGAAGGTTTTGGATTTTTGCTTTGAAGTGTTTTGCATTGGTATTTTTATACCCCAAGCAGACATCAACAATTTTTTCCTCAAGTAGTTAGCCAATGCTGGATGTGTGCTGCATAAGAAAGAGGTAACTGAGAACATATGTTTTGGGAGTTTAGTGAATTGGCACGTTGTGCTATTATTAGTTACTTGGTTTTATTTTAGCACTTTGACGCCATTTAGTTGGACATTTTTAAAATTCCCTGTTGTGTACTCTGTCAGAAATACTGGGTGAGGAAATGGCTGGAACTAAGGACATGATTTTTTGAGCTGAGACCCAGAATCTGAATTGCCTAGACATAGTAAGGTCTTAAGTTTAATTCCATTGGCTAGCAAAAAAGCAATTTCTGAAAATGGAAATCAAAGTCTACATCAAATGTATTTGAAGTACTGAATATTATAAAAGACAGAAAAGAACTGGAAGAGGGCTATTTAGAAAAGGGAAGGAGCAATTTACATAGTAATAAGTGGAAATTTTGTGAACAAAACATGCAGAATAATTTTTAGGAGGAGGAGGATTAATGATGTTTAAGGGAAGGCAGGTATTCAGCAATTTATGTAATGTTGGACTGATGATTATTACAAAGAAAAAAGATACATGATGTATAATATATGTAAATGGAAAAAATATGTTTTTTTTTCTTTTTTGTTAATGTATGTTTGCCTATGTGTTTAAAAAAAAGTTCAGGGTTTGAAACCTTCCATCTGCATTTGCCTACTCTGCGCATTTGAACAAGTCACTCAGGGTCATCACTGAAACAGGGCATTTTATACAGAGAGTTCACCTGGTTTGGAATTACTTAAAAGAAAATTGTATTTAAAATTTAGCCCATTGCCCCTTCTTTAGTTTTGGCTTTGTCAAACACTCTTGAGCAAGGAAAATAAGAGGTATTTTTTTGCTCATTCCCTTGTAAAATGTGTGGCTTTTTGGCAAATCATTCTGGATTTTCAGTCATTAAATAATGAAAGGCATTAGTTTCAGCCCTTCTGTCCTACAGAAAATGCTTTGTAATATAACACTTTTTATTCTAGCAAATTTAAAAGTACATAAGAGAAATATTTAAAATCTGTGCTTGATTTTTTGATCTTTTTCTCTAATCTGAGCTAAGGATGGAGGGGTTAAAATATATTCCATGGAATGGTTTTGACAAGTCAAGGTGAGATACATTTCTGGCCCGTAATTTATGAATGTATTTATTCAGTTGTTCTAAAGCAGATATCCGAGGTGTACATTGATCCAAGTGCTTATAACTGATCTGTGTGTGTGTGTGTGTGTGTGTGTGTGTGTGTGTGTGTGTGTGTGTGTGTGTGTGTGTGTTTGTTTGTGTATATCTTGGTCTGTGTCTGTATAAATAGTTGGTTTCTGCAGCCCACAGTAGTTATGATATAAAGGAAGGAACTGATTATAGTAAATAGGAGCGTCATCATATGTCCCATGTTCCTGATGTACGATCCTTGGTTACCTTCTTTTATTGCCTGTTGACAGTCTTTTTATTATTTAGCTGTTGGTAAACTGGACAGCTTAAAGTCTATGAGTTTAATGTTAATATTTTAACCATGAACACATATTTAATTAACCTTGTTTTTTTTCCAGGCACATGGATGTGAAATGCACTGCATTGGCTACAACAGTCTGTCTAGTACTTAGGGAAGATGAGTAAGGCTATGAGCTGTTTCTGTATCCAGTAGACTGTCCCAAGATGTTAGCAAATGTATTGCACATTTGTCTTTTGAATTCCTGCACCATTTACATAGATGCTAATTAGTGCTTCACTGTTTGCTGTTTGATTATGAGTCCCAGCCCATGCCTTGTAGTTTAGTGGTTTGTCAGATGCATTTTCAATAAATGTGATTGTCAAGGAAAAAGTTTTCTGTTCACACTAAGTCTGCTTTCAGAATAAAACTTTTATCAAATGCTTGTCAATGGTTTTAATGTAAAATTTTGAATTACGGCTTTTAAATAAAATCCAAATAAAAAAAAAAATAAGATGCACATTGACAGGTTTGAACAGAGTTTTATGATAATGCAGGAAAAACAGTCAAGTCATAAGATTTTGGTATGGTTGTGGTAGGGCAGGGTATTCCATTTACCTGCTTAGGACCCCATTTGGCCATAATTAAGCTCTGGTTTCAAGGTCAGTATTTGCTAGTTTGATTTGTATGCTTCCCCTTTCCTCAGAGCTATTAGCTTCTTTGATATACCATTTAGTCAGGGTAAGTCAAAACAATACTCCCTCTTGGGCTTTTTTTGCTCTTGGAACCCAAGTAGTTTTTTCTTTGTGGCTTTGGTACAAATGTTAACGTTAGACAACGTATGTTTTACTTTTCTCTTTGTGAGAAAATTTATTCCAGTGCTCTTTTGGTCATGTGGCTTAGATGTGATGATCTATGTACACATGTTAATCATTTTTTTTTGTTTATATTTTCTGCACCTTTGTTGATATTTTTAGTATGCACAACTGTATTTGTTTAAGTTTAAATATATATGCTGTCATTTTGGTCCCTCTGCTGTCATTTGTCCCTATAAAGAGGTCTGGCTTCAAGGCATTACTTCAATTACCCTCCTCAGATCCTTTCTTAGCATGAACGCCTTCAATATCAAACTCCATGCTGGTGTTGATCCTGGTCCCATGTTGAGCATCAACCCTCTAGGCCACAGGAGCTGACATTTATTGGTGTCAATCCCCATGTTGTCTTTGAACTGATTTTTAAGTCAAACATTTGAGAATCAGCCTGGAGTCAACCCATATTGGCTTCGAAACCCCTGCTGACTTTGGCTTCGGTTTCTGGTCAAACATCAATCATCCTGTAGAACTCAATGTTTATCCTCCTCAAACCCATGCCCAAACAGTCAGTCAACTTGAGCTGAGCTGACAGGCATGAGCATCAAGTTCTTCAGAGCTTTTATGCCAACAAAGAGGGGAAACTGAGCCCTGAAAGGACAATGCTAAGAACAACAAACAAATGTTTTCTGGAGTGTTTTTTTTAATGCCAGGGTGTGGACAAGGGGGATGGAAGGAGGGAGCCATACTGCAACAGTGATCATTCAAACTACTGTTGGTAGGTTTACATACACAACTGTACAATGTTCACTGTACTGATCACTGCTATAGTAGCCTTAGTTATATGGGTAGATTACCCTAGCTTAGTACATATAGGAGGTGGAAGGTGAAGGGTCCATGAGCCCCTGGAGAATGGTCCTGGCAAAGCCTGATATAGGCCTAGAAAGGAATCAAGCTTGTAATGCTTTGTAAAACTGAGTACAAAGGAACAAGTGGCTGCTTCTAGAATACTTCTAGAATCCAACCCTTTCCAAAAAGCCATAGATGCAGCCAAGACCTTGGCATAGAGGGCGTTGACCCTGCCTGGAATATTTTTGTTGGGTTGAGTAAAACAAAAGGCAATAGCCTTAGACAACATTTTGGAAATAGTCTGCTTTGATACATGTTGCATAAGGAGGGAAATAGGGTGAAAGGAAAGTCCATACATTGGATGTCCATAGACAACTTGGGTACCATCTTGACAGAACAACTGATGTAAAGATCTGAGAGACTTAATTCTGTCAAGATAGTACCCAAGTTGTCTGTGGACATCCAAGGCATGGAGTATCCTTTCTCCCTCATTTTTAGCTCCAAGAATGAAAATGGGGAGAGCAATAGTTTGGCTTAATGTAAACTTAGATACTATTTTACGGGGGAAAAAAGGATTGCTTGCACCTCAAATACCCTTCGTGAAGAGCTCAGAACAATCAGTAAAACTGTTTTCCATGTTAAGAACATCAAGTCAGCCAGATTAGCTGGTTCAAATGGAGCAACTGTTAGCTTCTCTAACACAGAATTAAGATCCCAAGGAGGGGGACAGCAGTTTACTTGTAGCTCTTTTATGCAAAACCCTTTTCAAGAATATTTTGACATGACACTGCCTTGAAAGTGAGGATCCATGGGTAGACATGCTGAAATGGTCAAAAAATTAACCTTGATAGAGGAATAAGAAAGGCCATAGGATAGTTATGCACACAAACATTGTAAAACCAGAGAACAACTAGCCCTGAAGGAGGCTCGTTATGCTGTTGGAACAAACTAAAAAAGCTTTTTCCTTTTGCTAATGTATGATTTTCTGGTAGCAGGCTTTCTTGTCTGCATGAGTACCTGCTGCACATGCTCAGTAAACAGGTGCCTACAAGGAATTAAGGCCCTATCATCCAGGCAGTCAAATGACGTTGGTTGATATTGGACTGTATCAAACACCCCTGTTCTTGTGTGAGTAGATCCAGTCTGTGAGGAAGCTTGTGGTAATTGCCCCTGGTCATTACTAAAAGAAGGGAGAACCACAGTTACTTGATCCAGGAGGGAGTCACCACATTGATTTTGGCAGATTCCATATGAATCTTCAGAAGTACCCTGGATATTAGTGGAAATGGTGGAAAAGTATACAGGAACATTCTTGTCCAAATAAAAGGAAAGGCATCTGTCTTCCAGGCCTTCTTGCACAGAGTACTGGCACAGAATATTACCAGTTGATTGTTCAAAGAGGAGGCAAGAATGTATATTTGAGGAATCCCCACAGATGGATCAAATCTTGGATGACCCCTGATCTAGTTTCCATTCATGAGGGTCAGCCTTGGTCCTGCTCATCTTGTCTGCTACACAGTTTTGCTCTGACAGAATGTGGGATGCCTGTTTAATGAGATTGTGCTGTGAAGCTATATCCCAAACTAACAAGGCTAGTCTGCAAAGGGGGTAAGACCTGGTTCCCCCTTGCTTGCTGATGTACTACATGACTGTGGCATTGTCTGTAACCACTTGAAGAGGCCCCAGGGGCCAAACATGGTTCAGAGAGTGGAGTGCCTTGATCACGGCAAGCATCTCTTAGATATTTATGTTTTTGCATATGTCCTTGGTCTTTCACTCTCTTTGCACTTTTATCCTTCATAAAACTGCTCCCCAAGCAAAGTCTGAAGCGTCTGTGGTGTCTGACTGCTTTGGAGTCAGGAGGAGAATGGAGACCTAAATTCAAGGATATTTGTCATCTCCACCAAAAGATCTATTTTCTATGAGACCCCAGCACTTGGATTTGAAAATATAGTGGGTGTTGACACTGTGACCAAATAGATTTCCGATACTGCTATATCTTTCTCATGTGGAGTCCTGCCAGGGATATCATGAGAATCATAGATGCCATGAGACCCAAAATCCTGAGGTATTCCCTCCCAGCAACTGAAGTCTGAGTGGAAAACGTTAGATATAGATCTAAATAAAGATGTAGAAGAAAATCTCTTTGAACTGAGGTGTCTAGTTGACATCCCAGGAACATAGTACTGTGTGAGGGAGTCAAGTAAGACTTTTGAATGTTCTCTTAGAATCCCAGCTTGTGTAAGAGACCTCACCCAAGAGACCGAGAAATTCCTGAAAACTTTGAAATATATTCTGCAAAGATAAGCAAGTCATCTAAATAAGTAAAAAGAAGTGGATACTGTGTAGTCTGCTGTGAGCTGTGACTGGAGCTGGACACTTTGTGAACAATCTTGGTGCACTGGATAGTCAAAAGGCTAAGGCAGAGAACTAATAATGTTATCCAGACAGAAAACCTTAAGAAATGTCTGAAGTATGGATGAATGCATATGTCTTGAAGAACAAGTGGACACAACAGAGTCTGATCTGGGAAAACAGGAATAACCCCTTGAAAAGAATGAATTTCCTTCCACTGCCATCTGTAACCTTGATGAATGATTTGCACAACCCATTTGTCTGAAACTATCTTTTGACAAAGAAAAAAAAATGGAGATTCAGACTTTGTAGAAGAAAAAGAGGGGCCAAGGTGGGAGGGGTTCACAAGGTCTCTTGAATAGTCATTCAGACCCCCGCTGGACTGTCCTTGGTTTTGGGGGTTCAAAACTTGTTTTTGGAATCCCATTGCCATTTCTTCTTAAACATATCTTTACCTGAATTTCTTGAGACCGTTTAATCTGTTTTTACTAAAACAGCATGGGGAGGCAGAAAATCCCTCAGACAACTTGGAAAAGGAAGGCTGAAAAATCTTAGCAATTCCCTGGATCAGCTTGCCTCATTCATCACACTTTTAATCGTCTATGCAGTAGGGGGGGGGCAAACACTAAATCTCTATCCAAGGGAGAATTTAAAATCTAATTTTTTACATCATCTGGGAGGCTCTGAGAATGCAGCAATGCAAATCTCCTTAAAATAGTACAAGTGGCTATAGCCTTGGAAGAAGTATCAACAGGGTCACACAAACACACACACACACACACACACACACACACACACACACACACACACACACACACACACACACGCACACACACACACACACACACACACACACACACACACACACACACACACTGAAAACAATGAGTAGTGTCCTGTACATTAGAAGAAATCACGTTATCTAAAGCAGATTTTTTTTCCTCACAAGAAGAAAATGCAGATAAAACACTCCTCATACTTTCACAATTAGTCAAAACAAACTGTAACGTTTGAGGCTGACAAAGTTGCAGGAGTATGCACTTTATGCCTATCAATAATTTTCCCATCATTATTAGAAAGAGCAAGATTGGAATTAACTGAGAGCTTATCAGCAGAGGGATCAACAAAAGCTGAAGCTGCTGGGTTAGGTTTGAGAATAGTGTATAAAATTTAAAAGAATGACGAACTTTATCCATCCTGTCTGCCTTTTTAGGAACAGCTGGCTAACTATCAGAAAAATTGCAGGAAGAAACAAATACAACCTCTTAAGCCAAAAGAACAGGAGGAATGGGTATAGGTTCCAGAAAAATCCTTCTGTAACAAACACATATTTCCTGAGGGACTGAGAAAACACTGACACATTCCAGCAATACTCTCAGAGAAACAGGACCCCCCCCCCAACAGGGAGAATGCAACGAGTCTGAATCATAGATCTGAGGGGGAAAAACTAACCATTCCCGCTTCTTCCTGTTCTGATTCACTGTCTTGAATCTCTTCAGGAAAAGAGGAATCCTACCTTCTTTTACCGGAAACTACTTTACAAGAAGGATCATTAGCCTGAATCAAACCCTGAGCCAGACCAAGTAAACTACTCCCATACAAACAAATTTGAGGAGGGGTACATACCTGCTTGTTTTTTTGCTTCTTTTTGACAGGAAAAATGGGTCCCACTGTGTTGCTCCCCTGACCATACCTCTCATCCTATTAGAGTAATAAATCTGGGCAAAGTATAAAATAATCATTGGGGGGGGGGGACAAAAGCCAAAAAATAGGGACAGATTTAAATATTGCTCTTATAAACTTAGAAAGTTGCTATAATGACATAAATTGTGTTAGCATGTATTTTCGAATGGATATGAAGTCTTAAACTCAAATTTATGTCATTTTTTTACCAGCTTCAATTCTCAGTGATTTGCCATAAAACCACAAATTTTATGAGGAACAGACCAGAAATATGAGGCAAAAAGCAGGAAATTCTGCGAAAATCTGGGTAGATGAGGAAAAATTACCCTGAGTCAGACCCAGTAAACTACTCCAATGGAAATCTGAGGTGTAGTAAATATCTAATCTGAAGTAGCTAACTTAATTTGTGTAGCAGCCTATGGGTATCGGATATGACTTCGGATCCGAGCCAGCAGTTTTCAACAGCTTAGATCCGAGCTCCTAGCTCCTCCCCCTACCCATAAACCCCTGCCAACCCTGACTGACCTCAGATCTAGTTTGCCGCGCTTGTCGTCAGCAGCTGGGTTTTCGAGCTCCAGGCTTGGTCGTTTAGTTGTGAGAAAAACAAAAAAATGTATTTCTTTTCTGTCCCTTTAGTGTGAGTGTGCTATGTTTAGATCCCTTTGGTCTGTAAACCCTAGAGTTAACTATTACTTTACTTATATTTTTCCCTCCTTCTCCCTCGCTGATTCGTCAGGGTCTGTGTGTGTGTGTTGGGGCCTAACGAGTGTGTCCTCCTTAGCTTAAAATGTCTGAGGCCCCAAAACCAATCTTCTCTAAATGCACCGAGTATGGCAATAAGCTTTCACCGGCTGATGGCCACACTCAGTGTGTTCTGTGCCTTGGAGTTGGACACCTTTCCTCTGGGTGTTCCATCTGTGCGGCGTTCAACCCCCAGGGCACTTAAGGACCGGAGATCCAAGCTGATCCTGGCGGGTCTCTTGCCCCGGATTCGGCTTCAGCCTCCAGTCCTACAGTGGCTTCCACCGCAGCTTGGCGGCGGCCACTCCTGCCTCTCTCCCCCTGGCCAGGACTCAACCTCCCGCTGTAGGCCTGGAGGAGAGGGAGGCCAGGAAAGACAAAAGGAGGGAGAAGCACCACAAGCGGAGGGCCAAGGCTTCCACATCGGCCTCCCCGGCTAAGTGGTCTTCTCCCTCCAGGGCTTCCCAGTCTCCTCCCTCTCGGATCCAGTCTCCCTGTTTTTCACTGGGTCCTGAGGAGGAGGAGACCCAATCTCGAGATCCACTCGCAGCCTTTGCGATGCGGATTTGGACTGGATGATGTGAAGGTTCCTCCAGGCCCAACTGCAGATGGGAGTGCTCCTGCCTCCCCCCCCCCTCTGGGGGGGAGCTCGACCCCTTTCTTTGCCCCGATAGCTCCTTCTCCATCCTGCTTCCTGGGTTCGGAGCCTTCGGAGCCGGGCAGCCTTGGAACCGGGGGTGGGTCGGCACCGACAGTCTCGGGTACTTTGGCGCCGATGCTTCCCTTGAGCCTGTTGAGTCCGTTTTCGTCAGATTCAAGCTCTCGGAGCCAAGGGCTGAGCTTTGGATCCGAGTGTTTCAGTATGCCTTCGGCGCCATCCAGGTCGGAGCATACTGGTCTGTCGGATCCGATCACTTCAGCGCCGGCCCCGGTCCACCTGTCGGATCCAAGTGAGGGTCTGCTCTCGGATCCCAGAGAGAGTGGCTCTCCCCCGGCGTTCGACTTGGTAGAGAGGGCTCTGTCGACTGCTTCCAGGCCCCTGGTCATTGCTTCGGCTCCACCCCGCACTCCTTCTCTGTTGGGTCCGACTTCCATCACCTGGCCCCAGGGACAGCCTGCTTCAATGTCCCAGGTCATTCCCTTGGAACAGGATGTTGCTGGTGAGGCCTCCTCGGACAGCCCCCCCCGAGGAGATCCCACACAAGCGGAAGTGCAAGAGGAGGCATGTGGACTCCCCTGAGTCCTTGACTGAAGACACGGATTTGGAGGAAGGGGAAGGCTCCCCCGAGGATGTCTCCTTTGGAGACATCATGGAAATGCTCAGGATCAGAGGTGGATGTTCTGCCCCAAAGCCGACCGCGGACGAGTCCGTGTTCCTGGAGGCATTTGAAGCAGGCCCTTCTACCTCTTGGGTGTCCCCTCCGGCCGACCCCCTGGTGGACCTGATTACCACCAGGGCATGGAAGGAGCCAGACACTGTGGAGCCAGTCCCAAAGCGCCCTGATAGGATCCTCAGTCCCCCCTGCGGATAGGCCCTATTGGAGTAAGGGTCCCCCCATAGATGTCATGTTGGTGGCGGCGGCCACTAAGAGGGAACTAGCTCAAGAGCACCCCCTCGGTCCACCCCCCGGGCAAGGAGTCCTGATCGCTGGACCGCTTAGGGAAGCGGGTGTTTAGTTCAGTGTCCTTCTTGGTTAGGTCTCTGAACTATATGGCACACGTTATTCGACTGCAGTGGGATCTCATTAGGGTATGCTGCATCGCCCCCGGAGTCCATGTCAGCAGAGGACAAACAGCTGTACTCCACCCGTATGGCCACTCTTAGGTCCATTTCCAATACCTTTATGTGGCTTCTATCCCATGCCACGGAGGGAGCCGCTAGAGCCAGCGGAGCAGGCCTCATCATGAGGCGTCAGGCCTGGCTCCGGCATTGTGATTTCGCAGAACCCTTTAAGGCATCGTTCGCAAATGCCCCTTTTGGTGGTCCTACCCTATTTGGGAAGACCGTTCGCGACACCTTGGTCCAGAGTAAAAAGGACAGGAAGACGTTGTCTGCCATTGGAGTCTGCTTCTCTGCTCCCCAGAGGTCCTTCTCCAGGAACCAAAAGGGACAGAAGAAGATGTGGTTCCGGAAGTCGCAACAGTCCCAGTCCGCTCCAGATCCCCAGTCCTTCCGTGGCAGAGGAGGACAGGGAGGATGCCACCCTAGAGGCAGAGGGGGCCCGAAGAACTTTGGGTCCAGAGAACCCTTCTCTGATAGGCCCACACAGCAGCCCTGAGGGGTTGCCCGACTGCTCCACTCTGGAGGCAGTCGGCGGAAGTTTCTCGAGGCACCTGGCAGCTTGGGAGTCCATCACAGCAGACCGCTGGGTGCTTCGCATCATATCCAGAGGTTACCAGATTCCCTTCTCTTACCCCCCTCTCTTCTCCAAGCACCTCCCCGATGTCCCACCCGATCAGAGGGAGGCCGCAGCTGCAGAAATTCAGCAGCTCCTAGAAAAAAGAGCCATCCAACACGTCCTCCCAGACCAGCTCAGATCGGGTTATTACTCCAGGTTCTTTTTGGTGCCAAAAAAGACGGGGGACTTAAGGCCAATCCTCGATCTCTCCCTCTTGAACCTGTCAGTAAGCAAAGAGAAGTTCTGGATGGTCACTCTTCAATCCATTCTCCCCCTTTTATGGGAGAACGATTGGATGTGCTCTATAGACCTCAAGGATGCGTACTACCACATTCTCATGGACAGATGATCCAGGAGGTTTCTCCGCTTCTGGCTAGGAGCCAGTCATTACCAATTCAGGGCTCTCCCCTTTGGTCTCACCTCAGCCCCCAGGGTGTTCACCAAAGTGTTATCGGCCCACTTGATGCTCCAGGGAATTCAGGTTTTTCCGTACCTGGATGACTGGCTCCTGACCGCCCCGACAAGGCATCTACTCTGCACAGCCAGGAACTATTTTCTTCGCATTGCTCCCTGGCTAGGGATCACAATAAATATGGACAAATCTTCTCTCACCCCGACTCGGGTCATAGATTTTATCAGGGCCAGGTTAAACACAATCAATCTGGTAGCCTTCTTAACCCCAGAACGAATTCGAACCCTGAGGCTTCATGTGCGGGCCATCCTTCTATCTTCAGCTCCTCCTGCGGAATTGGTCCTGAGGGCTCTAGGCTCAATGGCAGTGGCAATCAACTTATTGCCAATGCATGTCTGAACATGAGGGTCTTGCAATGGACCCCCCAAGTCCAGTGGTCTTTTCATCACTACCCTCTGAGTCATCCCATTCCCCTCAGCAGGGCTTGCAAGAGGGCTCTCATATGGTGGCTGCAATCTCCAGACCTCCACATGGGACGCTCCTTCTCTATGGCTCTTCCCCTTGCCACGATGACGACGGATGCCTCTCGCCTTGGGTGGGGGGGCACTCTTCGGGCAGGACTGTCCAAGGCACGTGGAACAACACGGAGACCTCTTTGCATATCAGTGTCCTAGAGATTAGGGCAGTGCTGTTAGCGTTGCAAGCACTTCAGGACCTTCTTCCTGTAGGGACAATTGCGATCCAGATGGACAACATGTCGGTTGTCTGGTACATCAACAAAGAGGGGGGATCCAGGTCTTACCCACTATGTCGAGAGGCCATGAGAGTGTGGGAATGGGCTATCTCCACCAACTGTTTTCTCATTGCAACGCACATTCCAGGACGGTTCAACATCCTGGCAGACAGACTTAGTCACACCATCCTTTCCCCTTACGAGTGGTCTCTCAATCCGCAGGTAGCAAATCAGATTTTTGCCAAGTGGGGGCAGCCCTGTTGCGATCTTTTCGCCTCTCCTTCAAACACCAAATGCAACAGCTATTTCGCTTTAATTCCCCAAGTCGAGGAATCCCCAAGAGACTCTCTGATGCATGCTTGGCCTCCCGGTCTGCTTTATGCTTATCCACCTCTTCCCCTGATGCTAAAGTTTCTACAGAAAGCCAGTCAGTTGGGGAGCAGGATTATCCTCATTGCCCCATTCTGGCCTCGTCAAACCTGGTTTCCTTACCTTTGGTCTCATCTGGTGAATCCTCCTTGGATTCTAGATCCCCCCCCGGATCTGATTTCCCACCCTCTGGGTCTCCCAACCCCGAACCTGGTCAGTCTCAAGCTCACAACTTGGCTGCTCAAGTTCCACTCGTAGCTAGGACTCCCGGCATCTCTTCCCCAGTAAAAGCCATTCTAGTAGCAGCCCACAAGCCTTCTACTAGGAAGATTTACAGTAGCAAATGGAAACGTTTCTCAATTTGGGTGGAACGTCAAAACTTGGATCTCTTCACAGCTCCTTTACCTGCTGTGTTAGACTTCTTATCAGGACTGTTTCACCAGGGGGCTAGCTGTTCCACTGTCAAGGTTCAACTAGCAGCTATCTCTCACTACCATGTCGGACATGATCTGCATCCCTTGATCACTTCAAAACTGTGCAAGACCTTTCTGAAGGGCGCCTTCCTGCTCAGACCTCCGGTAAAGGAAGTGGTACCTCCATGGGATTTGACGTTAGTGCTTCAGGCCTTGACAGCTTCCCCCTTTGAGCCTGCAGCTTCAGTGGATCTCAAGTATTTGTCTTGGAAGACGGCCTTTCTCGTCGCCATCACTTCGGCTAGAAGAGTTTCTGAAATTCAAGCCCTTAGTGTGAAACCCCCGTATCTAACCTTCCACAAGGATAGAGTTTACCTCTGGACCAATCCCTCTTTTCTCCCTAAGGTTGCTTCCGAGTCAAATATCAATCAGTCCATTAACCTGCCAGTCTTTTTTCCCAATTATCAGAACAAAGGGGAATACAAACTACACCTTTTGGATGTGCATAGACAACTTCGATTTTATATTCACAGGACATCTGGTCATAGGCAATCCGACCAGTTGTTCGTCTCCTTTGCCAAAATGAATTTGGGTAAATTGGTATCTAAAGTCACATTGTCTCGATGGATCTCGCAATGTATTCTTTTGGCTTATGAAAGTTCTGTTAGGCCCGCACCTCAGGGAGTTCGTGCCCACTTTACCCGATTTATGTCCACCTCTGCTGCCTTTAGATCCAGGGTATCCTTAGATGATATTTGTTCGGCTGCCACTTGGGCCTCATCTCATACCTTTATCAACCATTATAAGCTGGATATTATCTCCAGAGGGAGACCATCCTTTGGCTCTGCAGTGCTCCAGAACATCCTTCCATGATGGCCGCCCAAGGTTCAGGTAGCTGGGGACTCTGTCCCATAGGTTGCTACACAAATGAAGTTAGCTACTTCAGATTAAGAAGTTATGTACTCACCATAACGTTCCATCTGAGTAGATAAACTTCATTTGTCAGCAACCGTACCCCCCTCCTTCCCCCTGACCTTTGATTGTTCACATTTGTTGTCTTCAGAGATGGTCTTTGAAATTGATCTATCTTTAGCAGTTGCTGTTTTGGGGGCAAACTTGATCTGAGGTCAGTCAGGGTTGGCAGGGATTTATGGGTAGGGGAGGAGCTAGGAGCTCGGATCTAAGCTGTTGAAAACTGCCGGCTCGGATCCGAAGTCGGATCCGATACCCATAGGTTGCTGACAAATGAAGTTTATCTACTCAGATGGAACGTTATGGTGAGTACATAACTTCTTATTCCTTTCTGAAAAGGAAAAATGGGAGCTAACATTGTTATTAATAGTGGCAGCAGCAGCTTCTCCAGGGATGGGCACAACATTCTGACAAAACAGGAAGTCTTCCCTCTTTTCTCTACTACGACCAACAAGAGTGGTTCTCCCTTTTCCACTGCAGGAGCATCAGCAGCAGAGGATGTGACTAACCTCTAGTACATAATGGCTTTAGGCCCTACACCAGAGGGATCTGAAGTAGAAGATGAGTGGTCTGATGAACAAACAGTAGCCACAGCAGTCCATGTGATGGATGCAAACTGGTAGCCTGCTGTGCTGGCAAAGGGTGTTTAATTAGCTTTTTTGTTTTATGGCTGGAAGAAGTACTGACTTACCATGGGACTGGTAGTTTGTTCCATTGTCAAGTCGAAAATTGGCCCACTTTCCTGGTGAAAGCAAGCAGCAAAAGTTTGTAGAGAATTAAATGTCTTTAAAAGTCACTTTTTCACACAAAAAGACCCAGTAAAAAGCACTTTAAAAGCACTTTGCCAGTCCCAAAAAGTACAACAGACATTTTTTTTCATTACTGTAAAGAACTTTAATACTGGTAGGAAAAAAGTGCATTCATGTTTAAAAGCGCAGTTCAGTCTCATGACACGCTGATAAAACAAACTTCTAGCTTAATAATAACTTTCCTGAACTGGAAACTGTTAATAAAGAAATTAGTTTTAAAATGGAAGTTTTTTTCCAAAATGGAACATATCAGCCCAGTAAAGGAACCATACAAGCAGACCATTAATTCTTGAAAGCCTCAGAGGAGCTTATTCTTCAGTGGCAGGACACCACAGAAAGGTTTGGTGCCTAAATCTGTCTATTTAGTCATCTCAGCTCAGCTCAAGCCACACTAACTAATCATTGGACAGCTGGGTCTGTCAGTCTAGATTTTTGGTTAAACTATTCCACCCGACTGGCTTGTGTGGCTTGGTCTGTCAGTCCAGATCTTTTGTTCTCGTTTCATACTTGGCTGATCCTTCCTGTTCTTGGTTTTCAGCTCAGCTCAAGCTAATGGAGAGTTTGTTTGTGTGGAAGATGCCATTGTGCTTTGGAAGCTGGCTGACTGTTATAACCTATGCAGGATACAACAAAGGCTACTGCAGCAGTGATCAATATGCTGCACATTACTTCTTATCTGACATATCTCAAAAACACACACGCACACACAGTGCAAGAGAGAAGAAGAAAGAAAGGGGGAAGAGGTAGTTTAGTCTACACCAAATAGATCAATTTTGGCTTTTTACACATGCTAGTTATTAAAAAGGACTAGATGAGATACGAGAATCCCATTTTGAAAAAAAAAACAAAATTTGAATGACTTAAATCTTTTGAACAATGAATAAACTACATTCTGAATGAAAATAACACCTGTGTGAGACACTGACGTAACTAAAATTCTGACACTAGAGAAAGTTTTATGTGTTTTTGCAAATAGTGAGTGCTGATCTCTGAAGTTTTGTATTATAGGAAAAGTGTCTTTTAGCCACTAGAGGGCAATATTCTCTAGCTTCAAATTAACTGCACTTTCCTGCCTAAGGATTTGCATTTCAGTTTTCATACATAAATTAGCATTACTCTTACATAAACCTCTTAGCATAAGAAATCCGGACAAAGCCATAAATAATGGGGGGGGGGGGCAAAGCCCCCAAATATGGGCACATTTTAAATATTGCTCTTATAAACTTAGAAAGTTAACAGAATAACAGGTTTTGCATTAACATGAATTTTTCAGAAGGGTATGAAGTCTGAAACTTGAATGTCTGCCATTATTTTCTGACTTCAATCCTCAATAATTTCTCAGAAAACCAAAACTTTTATGAGAAACAGACCAAAAACATAAGGCAAACATCTGGACATTCTGTGAAAATCTGGACACTTGAGAGGTATGCAAAATATATATTTTTATTAACTCTTTCACACCTAGCCTGAGTAGAATTTTACACCTCCTGACACCTAAAGAGTTCCTAACTGCACAGCCTTCACCTGAGCTAAAATTCCGAGAATGTACTTTTTCGACTTTGCTGTAATCAAAATGCATATATCTTAAAAACAATAAAAGTTAGCAAAAATGTTAAAATACAAAAGTTATCCAGCACACACTCTTTTTCATAACAATGACATTAATCTGTCAGCCAGCCATAATGTTATATTTAACAAGCAATTATAACTATGCAAACTATCAGTGTGACTTTTGTTTGGGCAGATTTGGTCTTCATTTGGCTGAAAACTAGATTTGTAGATGCCATTCCAGTTTTTAGATATTTACGTAATTATCAATACTATGCATATCTGAATATTTAATGGACAAATACATGTAAATATCTGCCATGCAGTGTTGGTTAGACACAAACTATCAGTGCAAAGTTTTTTAGACATTGTGTATACTTTTGGTTGATATTATGGAGTCCAATGTAAATACTCTCTGGCTGACGTTATTAATGTAATTATGAACATATGCCATACACACATAATATTTCCAGAAAAAACTCATAATTTTTGTGCTACCAAGTACTCCACTCATCTGAGGAGCCACTCCTGACTTATGAAATACTGCGTCACAATTCGTCCAAGTGCAATATGTCAGAGATGTGTTGAGATATAAAATGATGCTAATATGTATATCTTATTACTGACCAAGTTTGAATATCTGCCAAATGGTGGTACACAGACAGATGGTATCAGTGACAACTTTTGCAGCTTTATATATATATTTATATATATATGCTTTAATTTGATATTATGATATAACATGCAATATAATTATTGGCATATCCCATAGACTCATAATATTTACAGGAGAAAACTCATATTTTTTCTGTTACCAAGTATCCCACTCATTTGAGAAACCATTCATAACTTATCTGGTGGCTCTGCATAAAAATACTGAATCACAATCTGTCCAAGTGCAATATGTCGGAGATGTGTACATAAATATGGTAATTATTCTAATATGCATATATTATTATTGAACAAGTATGAATATCAGCCCAAAACACATTCAGCTTGAGCACAATTGTACATTCCAAAGAAAAAGAAAAAAAGGAATATTCAAGAACTCCATTTCACCGAATGAAATGTGTCCCTGCCTAGCAGCATCCCTAAAATGCCTGTCGTCAAAATATCCACACAAAGCAAGCAATCAATTGGTGGGTTACAGTCAAAATAAATTGAGATTTATACCAACAGTACTCAAAGTTACGGAAAAATATAATGCGAAGACTATTACAGATATAATAAATAATAAAATGTTACTTTTATAGAATTATAAACAATAAATGAAAAGTATCCTTGGTGTATGGTGTCTAGTGCCCCCCATTCCCCCAACAAACACATGAATTCTGGTTGAAGAAAGTAGTACATTACAAAAAAATGGATATTCAAGAGCTTCATTTTGCTAAAAACTATCCCTGGCGCCTAGTGTTCTTCCTCCCACACACATACATATACAGTCAGCAGTAAATAAAAAAAAGGATATTCAAGAGCTCCCTTTCACTAAATAAACAGTGTCCCTGGTGTCGTATGCCCCACCCACCAACACACAAGCCAGTTTGCAGCACAGTAATTTCTAGAAAAAAATATCCCTGTTATTGAGTGTCCCTCCACACATTTTTCTAAATATAATACTCATGCTACTCACAGTCAACTCACAGCACAGTACATCTCTCAGAAAAAAGTAAGTAAACAGTATAGTTCTTCACTGTCACACTGGTGATGATACTGCGTACTGAAAACACAATAAGATGAAAGTCCATTTGAAATATCCTGTTGCTGCATAGTTGGCAAATAGGAAGTTCCAAAACAAAATGGCTATGCCTACACCTAAGTTGCTCAGACGTACACACACTTCCTTCTTCTAAATATAATGTTCATGCTGTTCACAGTCAACATGCCTCACAAAAATCAATCAATCAATAATAAAATAGTATGGTCCTTCATTGCAACTTTCCACCATAATGCCTTTGCAAAATATTCTTACTGCAGAAGCAATCAGTACAGCATATTCTTGGCAGTATTATTCCCACCACACATACTATAAAGCTTCCTACCACAATTTGGTGAAAAGTAGAACATGGGTTTCTTCCATTTATTGCACTAACCTGGGTTTGCTGTTGTACAAATACAATAAGATGAACATCCGACTAGACTATCTGGTTGTTCCAAAAAGAGTTCCAAAAGAATATAGATGCGCCTACAGCTTTGACACTTGCAAAAGGAGTCTATATCACATCGTTGAACTTGCATAAGTTAGAACGATGTAATATTGACCCCAAAAGTCCGAAATGCAAAAATAGCGAAGCCACAGCACATTGATTATTTTCCCAGGGAAAAAAAATTGGTGGGCCGTTTTTGGGGCTTTGTTATTTCCTCCACTGTGGTGCGATCTCTGAGTTGGTTTATTTAAGTAGGGGGTGTGTGGGGGAAAAGCCCCCACTTTAGTTTTAGTTTAAGGTTTATGTTTCTTTTTTATTTTATTTATTTTTTTTTTGTTAGGGAACAGCGATTTTTTTTTTTCCCTGGGAAAAAAAATTGCTGTTCTGTGTATTCGTTATTGTGCGGTTTCAGACTTTTGGGTTTGACGTTACATCGTTCGAACTTATACAATTTCGATGATGTGATATAGACCCTTGCAAAAGCTGTAGAAGAAAGAAAGAGGTGCAGGATGCAGCCCAAATTTTATGAACAGAAGAGCAGGATTCCCAAAAGAATATATAATTGGGCAGGTCCATTTAGTTTTCTAGCAATATGATTGATTCCTGCTCTGTGACATGTGGGAGCAGCTACCGGTCCAGTTTCTTCTCAAAACTTGGTAGAGCGAGGATTTAAAAAAATACGAAAGTGAGAAGCAAGATTTTTATTTCATTATCATGTTGCTTTTGGTGCAATTATGCAGTACATATTGTGTATGATTGTGTCTACAACAAAAGAAATGTTAGTACTGAACGTGCTTTTATGTGCAGTGCAGTACATTCGGAAAAATGTGAATATCTACTTTTTCCTGAACTGTAGCGGTGTTTTTTTTTTTTTTTTTTTTTTTTTAGAATTTTACACATGAACAAATTACAACTGTGTTCACTGTATTTGTTCACATGTAAAGTATTTTTACAGCCTATACAGTGCCTCTAAGGTTCATAGGACACTGTGGAAGTACAGACATGGGAGGAAGCATCTGTTTCCTTACAATGGCGCTGTCAGCACCGTCCGCGGAGCAGCACAAGTAGCACTACAGGCATGGAAGCGTTAAGAGTTTGTACTTATTGGTGGTGGTATTAAATGTTTGACTGCATCTATTATATAGACTGGAAAAGGTACTTGTTATCCCCTACAAAGGGGTGTGTTCAACCCTAAACGCCAGGGAGTAGAATTGCCTATATTCCTGCTATGAATATGTTGTTATATTGTTTTATTTCAGCATTCAGAACAAAAGATACTTGTTTAAATTAGAATTACCTGAGCTCTGCCATAATATATTGTTTAGCTATGACCTTTACTGAGGAAAAAAAATAAAAAACAAAGATAAGTAGGAACTCTGCAAAAATGATGTAATCGGATCTCCTGATAGGTCAGATATTGGGTTAATTGGCTCTGAGACAGGAGACTGAAAACCCCCAAAGGATGTTTTTTTTTCCTTTGGTGAGTGGAGGTCCTATCACATCACTCCATCACTAATGGAAGGGGCATCATGTAATCTATAGCAAAAAAAGGAGTGCAGTCATTAGTGTTCAGTCTAAAACCTATAGTAGCACAGTGTCATTTGGATGGAGCACCTTTATGCAGGAATCTACAGGGATGAAAGGAAAATTAAAGGGCTAATGACAAGTGCTTAAGTCCCATTTTATTAAAATGACATTCACTGAAACAAACTTAAAATGGGCATTTTGGCAAATTAGCTAAGCTGAAAATATTAATAGCGGTGAGCTTTTATTTTTGTAGGAGGATAAATACATACCTTGTTTCTCCACACCCCATATGGGAATTTTGAATCTAACATACTGCTGTTTGGTAAGCTCATTTTCATGAATGCTATTTTGATGAAAAGGGAAACAGCCACATGTCCTGTTCCTTTTGTGACACTGATTCATACATCTAAGATACTGAGTGGAAAAAACAAAATAAATATAAATACAATTGTATTAGTGCATGCATATTATTTATGCATTTGATGTGTAGAAAGGCCTCAAAATTTTCCCTTAAAATTGTATTAAAAATATTGTCGAAGTCTTTAAGCTTCCACTTACAATTAGATTAAAGATTTACACTGGAACACCTCACAATGTTCAGAAGCATTTTATATCACTTGTTTTTATATGATAAAAGCAGACTTCTTATTATAGCAGTGTCGCTGTACTTAAACATTCCATTTGCATGCTTTGGTTAATTTCTTTTACATATTTTCTTGCTACAAGAATGTCCTTAACAAAGTCTAATGATATAGCTAAGAAATAATTTCATTCTAAAGGCCTATACAGTTTGGGAGTACCCCTATTACAATGAGTATGAAATACAATACCCACTGGATAGTCAATTGGCTCACTGGTAGGACCCAGGAGGTCAAAACATGTGAGGCCACCTCTAGCATGAGGCCAGTCACTAAATGGGAGTCCCCCAGTAGCCTTACCTTCAAAAACCATGTGGCCACAGTGGTGAGGAAATCCTTTTATGTTGGGCAACTTATAAGTACAGGCATGGCATCTAGGTCCAAAGAGGTAATTATCCCAGTGTACTCCACCCTTATCAGACCAATAACTGAGCACAATGCTCCCTTTGGGTTTGTACCTGACCAGGCATATTCTACAACTGGAGTGACCTCAAAGGTTTCTTACAAAAAAGAATACAAGGTGTAACAAACCTGCCTTATGCAGAGCACCTTAAAGCCCTTTCCTTCCATTCAGTCTCCTACAGATTTCTGAGAGGTGATCTATGCCTGGCTTATAAGGCATCTGCAAACCCCACACTTATGAATTTCCTGCATATTCATAAGTCAGACAGTACCAGAAATACAAGGGCTAAGGACCTTAATTTTGTCTGTGACTTAAACAGAACATGCTGGACAGACATATATGTGCCCCAGAGATTCCCCCTCCTATTGAACAGGCTTCCCATCTATGTGAAGCTGAGTTTATCTTCTTACCCAGTTTAAATGCGACCTATTCTATGCATGTTACATTTGCTTAGAAAACCAGCATACCAAAAAGCCATCAGGTCAATGAAACTTGAGAGAGATTAGTATTTGGAGGTAGTACAGTGGTGTAGATCATGGTCAAATGGGGCTCAAGACAGAGTAATGGGCCAGGCCCCCCACAACCATTGCACTATCCCATTGTGTTTTTTCCCAGTTACCAACTTACCGTAACCATTGTTCAAACTCTAAGCGTACACACTATTTTCTTCTTTGTTTTTTAAATGACGACAGAGATGTGGATTTCAATTTAAAACTAAAACTTTTAATTTATCTATCTTTTGTTTCTTAGGTTAGTCCTACAAGGCTAGTAGTCTCATTTCAGGGAAGACCCCCGGTGGTATTTACACTACTAGTGAAAATTTGGCCAGGCCATCTGGGAATTTCTCCCTACTGTTTTCAATAGTTTGGTGGATGTAAAAGACCTCACAGCACCTACCATCAATGTAAGCAGATGGAGTCTCAGTTTAATTTTTCACCCAGAGGTGATACACTCAGGAGTGCAGCATCCCCTTATACTGTACTGCAGTGTCAGCAATCCATCTAGATGGTATGGCAGTAGAACCCACAACCCTCTGCACCAAAGGCAATTGTGCTACCTGTTGCACTACTAACGCCACTTACAATTTTTATAGCACAAACACTAATGGCCATTTGTTAAACAAAATAGCTGCACATTAAAAACAGACTTAGTATGAGCAACAGCAAACTTTTCTTCCCTTGAAGCTCCCATTATTCAAAATGCATTGAAGCTCATGTTCATTGAAAATACACTGAAACTGATCTAGTTCTCATAATAAACACCCTATTCCTACTCTAAAGCCTGGCACTTGCTCACTAAAACAATTATATAAGTCAGCACTAAAAAATTAAAAGCACTACATACTCACAAACTCCCCTTGAGTACCTTGTTCCCCATTGGCCCTTTTTTTCAATTATAAAGGAATTCCCAATATTATTCTAGCATGTCCAAAAGTCAGTTGTCAATCTCCTCTCTGGTCCAGCTGGTGAATTTGGGAATCTTGAGGCAATGTTACAACTGCCTCATGTACACAGACAACCCTCTCCTCCTCCCAACAAATTCCAACACATGTGAGAGATGCAACCATATAGCCAAACTGGAGGCTAAGCTCTCTCAACTCAGTACTGGCGTAACCAGTCAGGAAGAGAAGGAAACCACACTCACTACAATTCCAGTCTCACATAGACCTACCACGACAGCAAATCAAACACATAAACACACAAAAACATACTCGGAGGCTCTAAATAAAAATCTGCCTAAGCAGCAGAGACCTCCAAAGCAGACACCCAAGAACCGCTACCCCAAAACAAAACACGTGCAACACATAGCTCACAAAGCCAGTGTGCCGAACAGTCAGAGCCCTTAAGGCTAAACAACACACCTGATACACTTGTAATATGTGACTCTATCGTCAGGCACACTGACGTCCCGCTCACCAGGCTGAACAAGGAGAAGGTCACGGTGAGCTGCCTGTCGGGCGCTAGGATCCGCCACATAACACAAGCACTCAGGTCACTCCAAGGCAAGTAGAAATATGACTCAGTCATTGTCCATGCTGGTGTGAATGACCTGAGACGTACCTCCCTGGACTACATGAAAAGAGACATAGAGGAGTTCTCTGAGCATGTAGCCCAGGCCGGTATGACCCTGACCTTGAGTAACATCTTACCCTCACCAAGAATGATGCCACAATATGAAGACAAGATGATCAATTTCAACAATTGGCTTAAGTATTGGTGTCATTCAAAGGGGATCCAATGCCTGTCAGCCTGGGATGACATGCTTGACAAGCCACGATGCTTCGCTAGGGACAGCTTGCACCTGTCACCTCTGGGCTTTCAGATATTGGCAAAGGCTCTTGCCACCCCCATAGTGCCTTTTTTAGGCAAGGCTCAAAAGACAAACCCACCTCCATAGGTATCACAAGGGATAAGAAACTAAGAGTAATGCTACTCAACGCCAGAAGTCTAAACCTCAAGATGCACGCACTCGAAACTCTCCTTAGTATGGAGAACATCGATATCTGTGCAGTAACAGAAACCTGGTTCAAGGATCCCGAGAGCACCCCAGCACTACCAGATTATACCTCATACCATGCTTTTTGGTTCCAAAACTTGGACCGAACCACAAAAGGAGGGGGAGTATCAATATTCGTCAGATACCCACAACTCCAGGTTGGTGGCATAGCACGAAGCATCAGAGACTATCCATGTGCAACTAACAGTGGGTAAAACTGCCTTCCAGTTTAAAGCCTGCTACATACCACCCTCCCAAACCCAGGAACCCCACTCGGCCTTCCTGAGAACACTGGAAAATATGAAGGTCTCTCCAAACACCATTATATTGGGCGACTTCAACTACCCAAACATAGACTGGGAGCATTACTCTAGCTCCAACACCCTAGCCCAAAGGTTCCTAGAATTTATAAACTCAAATGCTATGCAACAACTTGTTACCACTCTCAGAAGAGGGGAAAACATACTGGACCTGATCATCACCAACATGGGGACTCTATGCTCCAGACCAGAAGTGTATCCCTCACTGGTAAGATCAGACCATAAACTAATCTCACTGGATATTCACATCCCAACCCCACCCCCTGCCCAGAAAACCACAGTGAAAAACTTCTCTAAAGCAAATTTCACACTCCTCAAAACCGAGGTGGAATCCTTATACAGCCCAGACCGCAGAATCCTTTATAAACGCATTCTATGAACACCTTCAGGAATGCATGGATCATGCAATCCCAAATAAAACCAAGACCCAATCCTCCAAAGGCAGGCGTCCTGTCTGGTGGACCCCAGCCATAAACAAACTATACAATAGAAGGAGGAACCTACTACAAGATAGAGCAAAATCCCAAAAAGGGAAGGCATCTCTGATCAGTATTAGCAGAAAACTATGGGCACTCATAAAATCGTCTAAGGCCAGCTTCGAGAGAAAAATTGCACAGGACACTAAGGATAATCACAAGGCTTTCTTTAGTTATGTTAGGAACCTGGGTGGGAATTCCCAGATATGTTGAGAATTAGTCCAAAATGACAAAAAATACACCAAACCCACAGACATTGCCAACATCCTAGCTGACAGGTTCAGAGCAAACTCCCCCTCCCCACCAAAAGGGCAAATATCTATCCCAGCAGAGTGCTGCCCCCCTGACATCTCAGATGCTCAGGTAAGAGCCGCCCTCTCCAAAGCAAAAAACCCAGCATCAATGGGACCAGACGGTGTCCTGGGCTGCGTCCTACATGAACTCCAAGAAGAGCTAAACCCAAACATAAAACTACTGTTCAATCTCAGCCTTACTACAGGATATGTACCCAAAGAGTGGTGTACAGCAACAGTGGTCCCTCTCCACAAAGGTGGTGCCTCAAGGGATCCTGGAAACTATCGCTCCATAAGCCTGACTTGCTTGGTCTGCAAAGCTATGGAAAGGATCATCATGGACCTCATAAATAAAGATATTGGAGACCTACAGACACTGGATCCTACCCAGTTCGACTTTGTTAAGGGCAGATCCTGCCTCTTAAACCTGGTCAATTTCTTTGAAACAGTCACCAAGGCCATTGACGAGGGGAAGGTTGTCCACACAGCCTACCTGGACCTTGCAAAAGCCTTCGATACAATACCCCACTCGGGCATTATAGATAAGCTCACCAGCTTAAATATAAACCCCTATGTCACTAGATGGGTTGCAAACTAGCTCAAGGACAGAACCCACATGGTTAGAATTTCTGGAGCCATGTCAGACTCCAAACCAGTTACAAGTGGCATCCCACAAGGCTCAGTCCTGGGACCTCTCTTGTTCGGCATATATTTCTCAGAGGTACAGGCCAACACGGAAGGACTGTGGCTGACCAAGTTCGCAGATGACTGCAAACTAGGCACCATAATCGACTCTCCAGCGACACAAGCATCCTACAAAAGGGCCTCATAGAAACAGACAACTGGTGCCAGAGCCATGGCCTCAAGCTAAACGCCAAAAAGTGCATAGTTATTCCCTTTGGCAAAAACAAAGTGCCCACAATCCATTAAGTACGGAAGAAGTAATTAGGGACCTGGGGACCCAAGTTGATAGCAATCTCTCATTTGAAAACCATGTGGCCAAAGTGGTTAGAAAAACATTTTATATAGCCCAACTAATCACGAAGGGATTCACATCTACATCAGGGGAGGTCATCGTGCCTCTTTACTCATCCCTCATCAGGCCCATAATTGAGTACAATGCCCCCTTTGGGATGTACCTTACCAGACAGCTGCAGCAACTGGAAAGACCCCAAAAGTACCTCACCAAGAGGATCAAAGGGCTCAAACAGATGCCATATGCTGTTCGGTTAAAGAAGCTCCAGCTCTACTCAGTGGCATACCGCCTGCTCAGAGGCGATCTGTGCCTGACGTATAAAGCCATGTCCAACTCGGAATTAATGGACATGCTGCACCTCAGAAAATCCAAATCCCATCGAGCTACGTGCTCGAGAGACTTGAACCTCAGCACTGAAATAAATAGGACATGCTGGAGGGACAGATTCATAACCTAGAGGCTCCCTTCACTCTGGAATAAAATCCCAGTCCAGGTTAGGCAGAGTCCCTCATTGACTCTCTTCAAGAGGAATCTTGATGAGTGGATGGGAGATCATAGGTTTACCCCGGGTATCACTTCTGTGTCACTGTTAGACAGATGCACAGTATACTAACCTCGAAAAAGGGCATAGCAAAATTCATTTAAAATGGGTGGCGAAAGCCAAACACACTCTGGCTAGGCTTATAAATGCCCTAGGGCAGATAGCCTAGTATGAACTTATGAACTCAAACTAACATTCATTGAAAATGCACCCAGTCCATGCCAGATTAAGTGTATCTTGGTCCCTGGCCTGTTTTAAACCATTGGAGTCCTGTATACATTTTTAGGACCACCCATAAATGCACGTATGACTTGATTCACCTTCCTGATTTAATGTATGTCTTGTTAAGTACAGCAACATTTATTAGAGTGCATTTTAAATTTGTAGTTTTGAACACTTTTTCCATTAAGCAGTGATCTAAAACACATAAACCAATAAATGACAAAAGTACCAATTGTGAATATTTCAATAAACTGGTAGTTGATGAAGATGATTAAAGCCATTGCCACCTGTAGCTAAGGTACAGGGTTTGAGTCTGAGCAATTTAACTAACTAAGTTGCCCTTTTCAACAAGGGCATCACACACACTCTGCTTTTCTGCAAAGTCTCCCACTAACCAAGTAAATCCATTGAAAAGGAAGGCTCCATTTGGAAATTAAATCTTGATGCATAGTAGTGCATGCAAGTTGTTTTGCTGCAAAACCACTTCCTCACTGGTAGAAGTCTCCTGCTATACTAAGGAAAAATTCACAATCCACTCAAGTTGTAACTGAATAAATCCATTGAAAAGGAAGTCTCCACTTTGGAAATTAAAATATTTTGTGCATTGCTCTATGCACATCTGCTTCCAAAGCAGTTTGCGCACAAAGTGACGTGTATGATGAGATGTGAAAACTTTCATTGTTTTTCATTAATTCCAAGGATGCATCTGGAGTGTTTCTCCCCAGGCCTCCATTAAAAATAGGCTCTGTCCTAGTCAGACTTTCCTGGTCATTAAATATTAAGTAAATAAATAAATGTTGTGGTAGGCTGGGACCCCCCCCCCCCCAGCCAACAGGCCCTAGGTAAGTGATAGGTCGCCTAATGCTAGATGTAGCTCTGCGATGGTACAGTGGTTAGCACTGCTGCTTTACAGGGTTTAGCTATCCTTGGCTGTGATGATTTCTCTGTGGAGGCTGTGATGATTTCTCTGTGGAGTCTGCATGTTCTCCCTTTGATTGCTTCAACTTTCTCCAGAGACTCCAGTTTCCTCATATACTGGCACTGGAATACTGAAATGGATAAAACAGGTATGTGATATGGAGGGATTGGTGACAAAGAATCAGAAACACTACAATATTTTAAAGATACAGTTCAATTGTGCAGGTAAACTTACCATAACAGATGTTAGAATGGTGACTGCTGCAGGAACCTTAGCTATATGGGTTTCATCTTGCTAAGGATATAACAGCCAGCCAGTTTTCAAAGCTTAAGGACATCTGTTATATTTCCAAACTCTTAATCATCTCAAGCTGAAGAAAATAAATGGTTTTGATGCCAAGCCCTTCAGAGCTTTCATGCCAACTGAGAAAGGGAGGCTAGTTCCCTGAAAAGGTTAACACTAGGAAAACAAATATAAAGGCCCTCTTCTTGGCAGAAAAAAAAAAAAAAAACATAGAAGGAATGCATCAGTGACCATTTCAACATTTGCTGTATGGTAAATTTACTTAAACAACTGCATTATGTTCCTCATATACTGATCACTGCTGCAGTGGCCTTTGCTATATGGGTAGACAAAGATAGTTGATACTGACTGGAAGGAGGCTGAATGACAGTAGAGTGGTCTTAGCAGAACCTTTCCTAGATCTGCAGAAAGAATTCAATTTGTGATAGAATGAGCCTTGACGCTGCCTAGAATTGCATTGCTGTGGTGGGTATAATGAAAAGGAAATAGCAAGAGACAACCGTTTGGAAATAATCTGCTTTGACACAGGTTGTCCTTTTCTTTTACTTTTACAAGACATGAACAACTAATTAGAGTTCCTAAAATTTTTAGTTCTATCCAGATAATATTTGAATTGTTTGTGGACATCCAAGATATGGAGCATCCTTTCTGTCTCATGTTTAGATTCTAGAAAGAACACACGGGGATGGATTGCTTTACTCAAAGTAAAATTAAATACAATTTTAGGCATAAACGAAGGATTAGTTTTTAGGGAAATCCTATATTTTATGGAAAATGAGAGAAGGGTGACCCACTATAAGTGCTTGCATTTCAAATATTCTTCTTGCAGACTTCAGAGCAATCTCAAAACAATTATATGAGCTGGTTCAAATGGAGCAAGAGTTAATTTTTCCAAAACAAAATTAAAATCCCTAGGAGGAGACACCTGTGTTCCAGGAGGCTTGGTATGCAACACTCATTTAAAAAACATTTTCACATGAGATTAGACTGAAAGAGGACAAATGCACTTATATAGAAGATTAATACAGGCCAGAGGATAGTAACTCACACAAGTAACGCAGAACCTGAGAAACACTAGACTTAAAAGGGGGATCTATATTGTATGAACAAATGTTCATAATATTGAATGCTCTAAAGAGCGAAATTGCCGGACCTCAAACTCATTACTGTGGGGGGCTGCACTCCCCACATCCCATGCTAAATATATATACCAACTCTGGGATTGCACTACAGTGAGGAAAGGGCAAATATTCTGATCTTCACTATACTGCAATCCCACAAGAAGCACTTCAAGGTCCGGCATTTTTGCTCTTTAGAGCATTCGAAATTATGAACATTCGTTTATATAATATAGACTCTAAAAGGGTTCTGGTTATTATCTGGCACCAAGCAGAAAATCTTTCCCATTTGCTAATGTAAGTTTTTAGTAGTAGGTTCTCTTGCCTCCTTTAATATCTACTGCATGTCCTTAAAAATAGGTGTTTAAAAGGTATTCTGACTATCATCCAGGCAGTTGGTTGCAGTCTTTAGAATTGGAATATATCAAACACAGCTTGCATTGTGTGAGTAGGTCCAGTTTGGGAGGAAGTCTTGTGGTAACTGCCCTTGGCCATTTCCAGTTGAAGGGGAAAAAATGCTACCTAGACCAGAGGGGAGTCAGCACATTAATCTTTGGAGAATCCTTCGGAATCTTCAGAATGGCCCTGGATATTACTGGAAAAGGAGAAAAGTATATAGGAACATTCTTGTCCAAGGAAAATAAAAAGCATCAATTTTCCTGGCTTTCTTGTAAGGAGTCTTGCAGCAGAATGTTGCCAAATGGCTGTTGTCACTTGAGGAAAAAAGACCTGAGGTGGTCCCCACAGATGGATCAATTCCTGGAAGACCCCCTGATTCAGTTTCCATTCATGTCTGTCTTAATCCTGCTCAGCTTGTCTGCCACAAAATGTTGCTCTGAGGGTATGTAAGATGCCTGTACAGTGGTAATAATGCACTGAAAAGCTATATTCAAGGCTACCATAGAAGTCTGCATAGACCGTAGGGACTGGTCCTCCCTTGTTTATTTATTTATGTACCACATCACTGTGGTGTTGTCTGTAAACACCTGTAATGGCCCTGGAGACCATAGATGACTGAGTGTTGAGAGCATTTATGACTGCCAGCATTTCTTTTATGTCTGTGTGTTTTGATCTGTCTTTTCTGTTCTAAACACCTTGCACTTTTATCCCCATAGACACTGCTCTGCAAAATCTGAGGGGTCTGTTACAGAGAGTGCTGGAGCTGGGAGGAAAAATGGGAGATCTTGATAAAACTGGTCACTCCACTCAAGACTCTCCCTTCTCACAAACCCCAAAACTGGAATTTAGAATGACCATACTGATTTAGGTAATGCAATTTTTCTCATGTGGAGACTTGTTAGAGGAATCATAGATGCCATGAGGCCTAGTATCCTCAGAAATTCCCTTGTGAGACAGTTGTCTGAGTGGAAAAAACTCAGGAATAGATCTAAATACAGATCTACATTTTCATGTGGAAGAAATGGCCTTTGAAGTGAAGTATCGAGGAGACACCCCCAGGAAAACAATCTTGTGTGAGAGTTTCGGTTGTTCTCCTGGAATTCCGGTCTTTGCAGGAGATCTCTCACCCAAGTGAGAGATTCCTGACACTTTGAAAAGGACTCTGCAAAGATAAGCAAGTCATCTAAATAAGGAAAATGTGAAATCTTTGTAGTTTGCAGTAGGCTATCACTGGAGCAAGACACTTTGTAAATAAAGGATAATGCAGAGAACTGAAAGTGTGATCCAGACTCAGAAACCTTAAAAACATCTGAAATCTGGAACCATAAGAATATGATGAGGAGCATCTTTTAAATAAAAGGTCACCAGAAAACAAATGAGCGAGATGTAACAGGCTGTGAAAAGAAACATTTGGTGGATGAGGAGGATTACTTTGAAAGGGAGGGAGAGATTACCACTGCTGATTACTTTAAAAGGGAGGGAGAGATTACCACTGCTATCTGTATTAGTAATGAATCACTTTCAGAACCCATTTTCTGAATCTATCTGTTGCCAAAGAGAGAAATGGAGGTTCGCATTTTTCTGAAGGATCCAAGTCTTACCAGGATGGGAAGGGGGTGTGGATTTTGGAGATAGTCATTCTGACTTGATAGACTGTCCTTTTTATCTCATTTCTAATGGGAACCTCCCTAACATTGCTGTTTATCAATAGTTTGCTGTGTCTTATGTATTTTTCTTTTTGTAAAAAGTTGTACAGGTAGCATTAAACTCCTTGGCAAACTTGGAGAAAAAAAACTGAAAAATCTGAGAAATTCTTTGAATCAGCTTGACTCGCTAATCACAATTTTTAGTGATCTCTGCAGCAAATGGTCCAAAAAAACTACCTTCCTGTCTAACAGAGAATTCATAACTTCATCTTCAACATCCTGAATATCCTCAGGAAGGTTTTGAGTACACAACCAAGCAAACTTCCTCATAACAGTTCCAGTGGCAGGAGCTCCTTCGCTCAATGCTTCCTAGAATTCATAGATTCCAATGCCCTGGATCCATTTATCCACACCCCCCACCAGGGGCAACA
The DNA here is from genome assembly GCF_019279795.1 of Protopterus annectens. Lineage (NCBI taxonomy): Eukaryota > Metazoa > Chordata > Ceratodontiformes > Protopteridae > Protopterus > Protopterus annectens. The sequence goes on along the minus strand of NC_056747.1, from coordinate 511,721,533 downwards.
ATATTCTAGACCTTGTCATTACCAACATGAGTGACTGGTGTTCATTACCAACATGTGTGACCGGTGTTCCATACCTGAAGTCAACTCCTCGTTGGTCAGATCCAACTATAAGCTAATCACCCTAGATATCCACATCCCACCCCCACCCCCACCCCCCACCCCCATTAAGGAAACCACAGTAAAAAAATTATCCAAAGCTAACTTCATGCTTCTTAAGACAGAAGTGGTGAACTTCATGACACCCATGCAGATGGACAATACAGTTACGACTGCTGAATCCTACACAAATGCACTCTATAAGCACTTACATGAGTGCATGGATCGTGCTATCCCAAACAGAACCAAGACGCTATTCTCCAAAAAAAGGAAGACAATCTGGTGGTCCCCTGCCATAATCAAACTCTACAACAGAAGGAAGAAACTGTTACAAAAGAGAGTAAAATCCCATGAGTGGAGGAGCTCCCTGGTCAGCCTCAGTAAAAAGCTGAGATCCCGTATAAGATCCTCCAAAGCTAGCTACAAAAACAAAATTGCCACTGATTCTAGGGACAACCACAAAGCATTCTATAGCTATGTCAAGAATCTGAATGGTAACACCCAGATCTGCTCTGAGTTACAGCACAACGGCACAAAAATTACAGAACCAACTGATACTGCCAACATCCTGGCAGGTAGGTTCAATGCTAACTTTATCCCCCTCTCACCCCCTAAAGGCCCATATCTATATAGGAAGAATGCAGAGTCCCTGTAATCACAACTACACAGGTAAAAGCTGCACTCTCTAAAGCCAAAAACACAGTATCCATGGGACCAGACATCATCCCAAGCTGCGTTTTACACGAACTTCAGAATGAACTGGCTCCCCACCTAAGCACCATGTTCAATCATAGCCTCACATCAGGCTTTGTGCCCACTGAATGGTGCACAGCAACAGTTATCCCACTCCACAAAGGGGAAGCCACCACTGATCCCGGGAACTATCGCCCTGTTAGCCTGACAAGCCTGGTCTGTAAGGGCATGGAACATATCATCATGGAACTCATAAACAAAGACATTGGTAACCTCCAAACTTTGGATCACACCCAGTTTGGGTTTGTGAAAGGCAGATCATGCCTCCTGCACCTGATTGACTTCCTTGAGGCAGTCTCCAAAGCTGTAGTCGAGGGTAAGGTGGTTCACACATCCTATCTTGACCTCACCAAGGCTTTCAACACCATCCCCCATTCTGGAATTATAGCTAAATTCACTAAACTAGGTACAAATCCATACGTCACAAGATGGGTTGCCAACTGGCTCACTGACAGAACCCACACTGTAAAAGTTGCAGACTCCAAATCTGACTTCAAACCAGTGACAAGTGGATTACCACAGGGTTCTGTCCTGGGACCTCTCCTGTTTGGTATCTACTTCTCTGAAGTACAGGCCAACACAGAAGGCCTTTGGCTAATGATGTTCACAGATGACTGCAAACTAGGAGCCATAGTAGAGTCCCCAAATGATGTGGACATCCTACAGAAGGGCCTCACTGAGACAGATGCCTGGTGTCAGAGCCATGGCCTCAAGCTCAATGCCAAAAAGTGCACTGACATCCCCTTTGGTAAAAACTCTGTACCCATGAACTACCACATAGGCGGCAGTCTACTTAATGCCGAATGTGTGATAAGAGACCTTGGGACCCAGGTGGACAGTAGTCTCTCCTTTGATAATCACATCGCCACAGTAGTCAGGAAATCCTTCTACATAGCACACCTCATCATAAAAGGGTTCTCATCCAGGAAAAAAGAGGTCATTGTTCCCCTCTACTCAGCACTCACTAGACCTATTATAGAGTACAACGCCCCTTTTGGAATGTACCTCACAAGACATCTGCAGCAGTTGGAAAGGCCACAGAAGTACCTCACAAAGAGGATTACTGGCTTCAAACAGATGCCCTACACTGACCATCTCAAAAAACTCCAGCTTTACTCCGTAGCATATTGCCTACTCCAAGGTGATCTCTGCCTAACATATAAGGGTATGTCAAACCCAGAGCTGTTGGACATGCTACACCTAAAGAAATTCCAATCCATTCCAAGCTACACGCTCTAGGGACCAAAACCTTGTCACCACAATAAACAGGACATGCTGGAGGGATAGATTCCCATCCCAGAGACTTCCCATACTCTGGAACAAGCTACTCATCTATGTCAAGCAAAGTTCCTCATTAGCACTCTTCAAGAAAAATCTTGATAAGTGGATGGGAAATAGGAAATACACCCCGGAGATCACTTCTGTGGCTCTGCTCGACAGGGGCACCGGAAAATAACTTTCTTGGGTGGCATAAGCCAGGGAACCTTGTTGGCTAGACTTACTTATGCCCTTGGGCTGATAGTCTAGTACCTACCTATGAACCTATGAATCATAAGCACATTTGAGACACAGACACAATAATATTACACAAAGATGTTTTTCTCAGACGAAGGCAAAGATATCATGACGTTCCTCATACTCTCAAAAGAGGGAAGCACAAATTTCAACATATGAGCTTGACAACTGAGAATTCTAAAAATAAGTGTTGCAGAAGAATACACATTCCCCTTAATCTATCAAAAGCGTGTCCATTTGTCAGAAGGGAATGGATTGGCATTAACTAGATGTTTAACAGTCGTCGTGTTTTCCAGAGAAATCACTGCTGTGTCTGATCTAGGGTTATAACAGAAACAATTTTAAGACTAAGAAACTTTATGCAATCTATTTGCTTTCTCTGGGCGGGAGGCTGGCTGTCAAGCATGTTACAGTCTGTAATAAATACACCCTCCAATGCTGAAAGAAAAGGAGGAAGTGTCATAGGTTCAGGAAATTTCAGTTGCAAGAAATCATAATATTGTTGAAGATGCGGTGGAATTTCATAACATTCCCACTGAAACAACGGATTCATTGGAGTTGGGAGGGTGGCCCAATGGTTAAAGTGTTTGCCATACAAACACAAGGTGCAGGGTTTGAGTCTCACAAGGGATAATTTGCTAAGCTTAAAATAGCTCACAAGAGAAGTTAGCTTAGTACTAATCTATGAACCTATGAAATTGTTTCAGAAGAAAAAATATACTTTAAAGGGGTTGTCAGAAGAATAAAAAAACAGAAGTTGCTTCTTCACATTTTGTGCTCAAAATCTGAGTATCTTCAGAAAATGAAGAATCACCACTCCCTTTTTACAAGAAAAAAACATACAGAAAGGATCAAGAGCATGAACTAAACCCTCAGCTAAGCCCAATAAATCACTCCTGATCAAAGTAACAGAGAAGAACAAGGCATGCCTTTAACCTTCTGCTCTTTTGACAGGAACTTCTGAAGAAGTGGGCTTTTTGGCAAGAGAAACTTCCCTAGGGGCAGGCATTTCAGTGTGGCTAGTCAGAGAGGCATTCCCTGCTCCATCTCTCAAGACTGACAAGAGTGGAATGCCAAGGACATTACATCAGCTGCAGAGAATGTGTCTAGCCCCCCTGTCCATCATAGCCTTACAGTCTACACCAGGTAGAGAGCCAATGAAAAATCTGAATAGTCTTAGGAACCAGAAATGGTCCTAGCAGAGTCACTTATCTGTGGCTAAGGCAATTTAATATCCTGCTGTGGTGATAAAGGGTGTTTGTTATTCTATATTTTTGTGGCTGGAAGAAGGAAGAACAGTGGAAGTGGTGAGGTGTTCCATGGTAAAGCCATGAAAGATACCAGATTCCTGGAGAAGCTTGGTAAGTATTAGAAGAGTCTCTCTTAAATGTAATCCATAGTGTTGTGCATTTTCTGTAAAGAGGAGTTTATTTCAGTTGAATTTTCAAGCACTATTGCAAATGCAAAGTTGGTAGGCTTAACTCTTCTTTCAGGATACGAGAAATAAAACAGCTGTCTTGTTTCATTATTTTATGACCAAATTCTGTTCACTCACTCTCGCTATGTTGTACTAAAAGGTAAGGAGAGTCTTTAGCAGCTCTGTGGCCTATTGTGCTCCAAACTATCCATGCACAATTAGCAGCACAAGCACTGGAGGGGGTGCAGAGGCTAGATGGGAGTGAACAGCCGATGTTGGCTTTCCTCTCCCTTAGACAGGAGCTGGTGGCAGCTGATGGTCAGATGTGAAGAGAAAAAAATGTGAGGAGAGATGGCTTTTTGGCTTTCTCTTCATGCACTTTATCTAGTATATCTGGAAGTATGATGTGAGTCTTACAATTCTTTTTTTTTTCTTCTCAGAATTTTGCAACATAATTAACTCATCTCTCAGGCATAAAACTGGTACTAGGAGATTGGTCACGGACTTCACAATATAACTATTTATATGAACTAGGCATTTTTGACAGAGCTGAATAACATGGCTTCTACTGAATTGCCTCTAGTTTGGTTTCTCTATAGGTTCATAGGTGATTACCAGGCTACCTGCCCTCATTGGCCATTTTAAGCTTACCTGATTAACCTATTAGTTAAAATTACCCATACCTAGTTCTAAGGTCTGTATTTATATACCACGCATAGGATAGTGATTCGATCTGGGTGAGATGGTGATAATTCCTAAGGCATAGGGGACATATTATAGGAAGAGCAAGTAGGTGCTGCCTCTACCCATTAGTAGTACAGGGGGCAGTCCTGGGGTAAATTTCATCATTCCCATCCATAGATCTAGGTTATGCTTGAATAGGGGGACAGATATGAATAGTTTTACATGGAGGAGAGAGACTGTTCTAGACTAATGGTAACCTCTGAGAGATGTACCTGTCCCTCCAAGTTGTTGTGTTTAAGTTACAAAAGTGGTTTAGGTCCCTGGAATGAGTATTTTTGATACCAACTGACTTGCAAATGTGCTGTAGGTAAATCAGTACAGGGTCAGAAAATGTAAGTCAGCCACAGGTCCACCCCCTTTAGCAGTTTATAAGATACCAAATATAGTGACAGTGCTTTGAGGTGGTCCATGTAGGACTTATATTTTAGGCCCTGTATTCTCTTTCTGAGGAAGCACTGTGAGCATTCAAGTTGTTGCACATGCATGGTGAGATACGTGCCAAAGAGGACACTGTAGTCAATGACTGGCCTGATGAGAATAGAGTATACGGGGACAATGACATCTCTAGGCCTGGGCTCTATCACTTTGCTTATAAGCTGTGCACTATATACTGTATTTCTTTCCAGTACAGACACATGTTAGTAGAATGTAAGCTTACTGCCCACATATATTCTGAAATTCTGAACTACTGGGTCAACTCTTAGGGGCATATTTTCAATGTGGTAATTTCCTGGGGTACTGGGTTTCCCAAAAGATACAATAATGCACCTTTTGGCAATTAGTTTTAGTCATTTGAGGATTCAATTACTTGTTCCTAACTTGCCGTCATGCATAGTCTTTGTCAGCCAGAGAGCCTTGGTGTTTGCCTTTACTGCAGAGAAGTATATAATACCAAACAGGAGAGGTCCCAGTACTAAATGCTGTGGTACTCCACTGGTGATTGGTGTCTTTGTGAAGATAGTTTTCCCCTATCCTGACTTCAAGTCCTATCTGTGAACCATTTGGCAATCCAGCGTATGACATAGGTTGTTACTCCCAGTTGCGTAAGTTCCTGAACTATACTTGACTGAGGTATTGTGTCAAAAGCTTTGGCCAGAGCTTGGTAGATGGTATGAACCATCTTGCCTTTGGCCACTGCTTTGGTGACCTTTCAAAGAAGTCTAGTAGGCTGAGTAGGCAAGATCTGCCATTGACGAGCACTAACTGGGATTTGTCCAGTGTTTGGATGCTCTCTATGTCCTTCTTGATTAATTCCATGAGGAGTCTTTTCATGACCTTACAAATGAGGCTGAACAAACATATGGGTTGGTAATTACCTGGGTCAGTGGATGGTCCTCCTTTGTGTAGGGACATGATCGTTGCTGTCCACCATTAATGTGGTACAATGCTGTGTGGCAGCTGAGGTTGAACAGCTTTGCCAGGGGCACAGATAAATCATCCTTTGTGCTGTTTAAGATGCATCCTGGGATAGTGTCAGGGCTCATTGATGCAGCATCCTTGACCTTTGACAGCACGTTCAGGACATGGACCTGTAAAAGGTTGGGGGGGGTATCAGTTTTCTGGATATCGTGTGAGGTAATAGGCGGTGAATGAGGGGTGAACTTGGAGCTAAATTCATCAGCTTGTAAGTTTTCTATGTCTTCAACTTTAGCATAGGTGGTGTTATTCACAATCACCACACCACATTGCTCCATAGAGTTCTTGAGGTTGCGAACATAGCTAAAGGTGTTTTTTATGGTTGTCTTTTGCATAGGTGGCTATCTTTGCCCTAAATGTTGATGCTTTTAATTAAACTCCTGAGTTACTTATTTATTTTAATGAGGATGGATTTAGCCCGCTGTGGGTTACTCTTCTATCTGGCTACAATTCTCTTCCTTTTATTACAAAGTTTGTTTCTGTTGTGGTACCACCAGGGAGATTTGTTTTTGAGCTTATCCCTATGCTTCTTCCTGCACTGCGCAGCTGCTTCTATGCAGCTGTTGACATGCTGGTACAAGTTAGTGGTGTATGTTTACACGTACTCATTGGAGTTTAACAGGTTTGGGGGAGATCTGAAACTTGCCAGGATATCATGTAGAAGTAGGAAGTTTGCCTTGGAGAAGTAAAAAGATTCTGGGGCTGCTGATATCTCAAGCTTCAATTTTATTTCAAGGGAAACGTTATGATCTGACCTGAAGATGATATACAAGGGATGGAGCATGACTCACCCATATTAGTATGAATAATGTCAGGATTTGTTAGCCTCCAGTGGGGACTCTCATTAGTTGTTCCAGTGCATTTGTATTAACAAAGTCCAGGAATTACTGTGCTTGTGTAACAGTGATGGTGTAGGTTTCCCACTCTATAGCTGGATAATTAAAGTCACCCAGGATAAAGGTACTGGGTTTAATGCTGACTGACTCCAGTTCTTGTAAGTAGGTACTATGTCTATCTAGGGTCATAGATGGCGTTCTCTAACAGGCTATAATGTGATAAGGAACTTTACTGATCATGGTTGTTGGACATAAAGACTGCCCAGTTAGCCAGTTTCTTCCCCACTTCAGAACTTTGGATCCCATTCCATATTCTTTAATTTCCTCAACAACCACCTGAGATGCATGATGCATTGAAGCAGACAACACATTCACAGCACGCCACTTGTCCACCTCACTGGTATCTCAGCCACAGAAATAGATCATGTTGGACTGGTAAGAACTTAGCTACACAAGCCCACACTTTTAGCAATCTACATTAAAATTAGCCTGAGGGCCTCTACTATCCTGTCACTTTGAATCATTTCAGTGATAGTTCTGGAGACAAAAGTGAGACTAATAGTTCATTAGTTACACAGTTTTGCTCTTTTCAGTACAGACCTCTGTAGTACAAAACCATCCCTACCACCCACCTATGCCTCACTACGCAGCACTCTCAGCTCTGTTATCATCCTGGAAGGCAACTGATCTGCAACCTGTGCTTAATTTCACTGAAGATGCCTTGAGGTTCTTTATTCTTTCTTGACCAAGTTTCCATCTATTATCCCCTACTAAACCTCCTCTACCTTGCCTTGGTTGCAGACGTCCTCATTTCACCTCTAACTGTAGGAGTGAAGAACTCATTCAGTATTTCTGTCCAGTCTGTAATATGATTGAACTTGCTTTGCCTCATTACTCCAGTACTGAAAACGTTTCACTTTCTTCAATGCCTCCTTTCTTGTCAATGTCATCTCCTTCTTTTGCACTGACTTCACAGATGAGATTTTATGCCTTAAAAGATCCATCTCCTTTCCAAACTTATACTCCCATTTCTCTCCTGTTTTTACTGGCACACTTCTTTTACTTTTCCCTCTTTCTTTGTTTAGCTTCTCGTGTTACTTTTTCTTAATCACAGTTCTTTGTTCTGATTAATAATGCTGCTATTTTTCCTTAGATCAACGCAGCTACTCGTTTTCTTCTCATAGCACCCCTTCATGTAAATTCTCCATGTGTTCAGTAAGTGAAACACATCAGCCACTTTTGTGAATGTCAAGTTGATAGTCTTAACTAGTCCCAGAGCTTTATACCACTTGTGACATTTCCTATCAGCTGTCAAAGGTGGTGAATCAAATTATGGTATGGTGCTGTAATCCAATGTATCTCTCATTTCAACTTTTTTCACCCTCACTGACACTAGTTCACACATTTTGCATGAGATCTTTTTCACAATTCAGTTTGTTTTCAAAATTTTTCTTGTTTCACAAATGAAACAATTATTTGACGGCAGAAAAAATAATTTACTTTGTACTGCTGCGTGCATAATTTAGTAACATGGTTATTCATGGCTTTCCACTTCATGAGATTACTTGCATTAAAACACAACAGTGTATGTTTCACAGTCAGTCATTAACTATTATTTATCTAAGTGTGTGTGCTTTGTGTGTGGACTATTATTTATCTAAGTGTGTGTGCTTTGTGTGTGTTGTGTGTGGACTGTTATTTATCTAGGTGTGTGTGTGTGTGTGTGTGTGTGTGTGTGTGTGTGTGTGTGTGTGTGTGTGTGTGTGTGTGTGTGTGTGTAACAGTTCAAGCACACACACAATGTTTTTCAGTTTACTCTTCTGTTGCTGTACTTAAAAGAGATGCGTTACATAGAACAGCATATCAAGCACTATTATAGGTTCATAGGTTCATACTAGGCTATCTGCCCTAGGGCATTTATAAGCCTAGCCAGAGTTGTGTGGCTTTCACCACCCCTTAGGTTGAAGAATACTATACCCATTAGTTTGCCGTGCCTCTGTCCAGCAGTGATACAGAGATGATCCCCGAGGTAAACCTACGATCTCCCATCCACTGGTCAAGATTCCTCTTGAACAGAGCCAGCGAGGTGCTCTGTCTCACATGGACCGGGATTCTGTTCCACAGCATAGGGAGTCTCTGGGTGATGAATCTGTCCCTCCAGCACGTCCTATTTATATCCGTGTTGAGGTTTAAGTCTCTTGCTCTTGTGGCTCTGGTGGATTTGGATTTTTTTGAGGTGGAGCATGTCCATTAATTCCGGGTTGGACATGGCCTTGTATGTCAGGCACAGGTCACCTCTGAGCAGACGGTATGCGACTGAATAGAGCTGGCGTTTCTTCAGTCGGGCAGCATATGGCATATTTTTGAGCCCCTTTAGCCTTTTGGTGAGGAACTTTTGGGGTCTTTCCAATTGCTGCAGGTGTCGGGTAAGATACATTCCGAATGGGGCATTGTACTCAATCATTGGTCTGATAAGTGAAGAGTACAGGGGAACAATGACCTCCCTTGATCTGGATGTGAATCCCTTCATAATCAGGTGGGCAATGTAGAAGGTCCTCCTAACCACTTTGGCAATGTGATTGTCAAAAGAAAGGTTACTGTCAACTTGGGTCCCCAGGTCCCTGATAACCTCTTCTGTGCTTAATGGATTGCCACCTATGTGGTAACTTGGGGTTACCTTGTTTTTACCAAAGGGTATGACTATACATTTTTTGGCATTTAGCTTAAGGCCATGGCTCTGGCACCAGTTATCTGTTTCTATGAGACCTCTCTGAAGGATATCTGTATCTGATGGATTTTCAACTATGGCACCCAGTTTGCAGTCATCTGCAAACTTTGTCAGCCACAATCCTCCTATGTTTGCCTGCACTTCTGAAAAGTAGATGCCGAACAAGAGGGGCCCAGGACTGAGCCCTGTGGGACACCGCTTGTGACCGGCTTGGAGTCTGACATGGCACCAGCAACTCTAACCCTGTGGGTTCTGTCCTTGAGCCAGTTTGCAACCCATCTTGTGACATATGGGTTTACATTTAAGCTGGTGAGCTTTTCTATGATACCCGAGTGGGGTATTGTGTCGAAAGCTTTTGCGAGGTCAAGGTAGGCTGTGTGAACTGCCTTACCCTCATCAATGGCCTTGGTGACTGTTTCAAAAAAGTCGACCAAGTTCAAGAGGCATGATCTGCCCTTGACAAAGCCGAATTGGGTAGGATCCAATGTCTGTAGGTCCCCTATGTCTTTATTTATGGGTTCCATTATGATCCTCTCCATAGCTTTGCAGACCAGGCTTGTTAAGCTTATGGGGCGGTAATTGCCAGGGTCCGTAGAAGCACCGCCTTTGTGGAGTGGGACCACAGTTTCCGTACGCCACTCTTTGGGTACGTATCCTGTGGTAAGGCTAAGATTAAACAGCAGCTTTATGTGTGGGTTTAGTTCCTCATTGAGTTTGTGTAGCACACAGCCGGGGACACCATCCAGTCCCATTGATGCTGTGTTTTTAGCTTTAGAGAGAGCAGCTCTCACCTGGGCATTTGAGATGATTGGGAGGCTACACTCTGCTGGGATAGATATTTCTCCTTTTGGGGGGGAGGGAGGGGAGAAATTTTCACTGAACCTGTCTGCCAGTATGTTTGCAATGTCTGTGAGTTCAGTGATTTTTGTATCATTTTGGACTAATTCTGAGCATATCTGGGAGTTTACACCCAGATTTCTAACATAGCTAAAGAAGGCCTTATGATTGTCTTTTGAGTCCTTGGCGATTTTTCTCTCAAAGTTGGCCTTGGATGATTTTATGAGTGATCGTAGTTTTTTAATAGTATTGATCAGAGATGTCTTCCCTTTTAGGGATTTTGCTCTATCTTGTAGTAGCTTTCTCCTCTTGTTGTAAAGTTTGTTTATGGCTGGGGTCCACCAGATCGGGCGCTTGCCTTTGGTGGAAAGGGTCTTGATTTTATTTGGGATTGCTTGATCCATGCAATCCTGGAGGTGCTCAGAGAAAGCATTTGTAAGGGATTCAGCAGCGTGGGTTGTGGTTTCCAATGGCTCAGGGCCTTGAAGGATACCACACCAGTCTTAAGAAGTGTGAAGTTGGCTTTTGAGAAGTTCTTCACTGTGGTCTTTTCTGTTGGGGGTGGGGGTGGGATGTGGATCTCCAGTGAGATTAGTTTATGGTCTGATCTCACCAATGAGGGATATACTTCCGGTGTGGAGCATTTTGTCCCCATGTTTGTGATGATCACATCTAGTATATTTTCACCTCTTGTGGGAATGGTGACAAGTTGTTCCATAGCATTTGAGTTTATGAACTCCAGGAACCTTTGGGCTAGGGTATTGGGGCTTGAGTAATGTTCCCAGTCTATGTTTGGGTAGTTGAAGTCACCCAATATGATGGTGTTTGGAGAGACATTTATACTCTCCAGTGTCTTCAGGAAGGCTGTGTGGGGTTCCTGAGTTTGAGAGGGTGGCCTGTAACATGCTACAAACTGTAGAGCAGTTTTGCCTATGGTTAATTGCACCTGAATGGTCTCTGATGCTTCGTGAATTGCCACCAGCCTGGAGGTGTGGGTATCCTTGATGAATATGGATACACCCCCTCCTTTTGTGGTACGGTCCGAGTTTTGGGGCCGGAACGCATGATATGAGGTAAAACCTGATAGTGCCAGGGTGCTCTCAGGAGCCTTGAACCAGGTTTCAGTCACAGCACAGACATCGATGTTCTCCATACTGAGGAGGGCTTCGAGGGCGTGCATCTTGAGATTTAGACTTCTGGCATTGAGCAGCATTACCCTTAGTTTTTTTCCATTATTGTTTTCTCAATTATGAATTTCTCAAGTCAGAAAGTTGGTGTAGAGAAAGCTTGAAGAGGAAACATTTGAACACTTTTCTCAAAGCTAAATATTTTGCCTGAATACAATAAAGTACTATATTTTATTATAGTTTCAGAAGCAGGCAAATATATACCACGTTCCAGTCTGAAAGGAAATTATTGTACACAAATTAACCCCTGCAGTGAGGAATATAGTATACTTTCACCAGTTTAAATATTCTTACTTCAGCCAGCATCATGGAATAGAAGGATAAAGCCCTGACTGCAGCCCAGTTGACCCAGATTTGATTAGCTGCTTGGGTAACTGAGGCAATGTCAGGGAAGGATTGGCATGTCCATCCTACAAGTTGCATACACTTGCACCCCACCTTGAAGTCAATCCCTGGTGGGGGGGTGGCAATTGCTTAGAGGGTGTATGGTTCTATGGGGGAATAGGTGGGAGGCATAGGTTGAGTCGTCAAAGAGATGGGACAATATGCCAACACATGCCCATTGCACATCTGTTCCCAGATGTTCATAAGTGTGGAGGTGGAGGGTAGGTTATAATAGAAGAAAAAGCACTCCTGGTCTCATCAGCCCCATATGTAGGGTCATGTAGAGGCTGGGGAGGCTTAGGTGGTTGTGGTAGACCAGATAAATGAGGACAGGAGCAAGAGGCAGCCAATGGTCAGCCATGGCAGCCAAAATAAATAAATAAATAAAATATTCCTACTTCATTGGCATTGTTTGACCACTGATGAAGATGACAACGTTGCTTTGCGGAAGCAGCAAGGTCAATTAAGGTTCCTGCTACACTAAACTGGGAATGTTATAGCTATCTTCAGGGTGTTTTTGGAGCAAAGTGGGAAATAAGGAAGGCATGATTGATCAAATTTTGAGTAAGTAGAGTTCTTTCATGCTTGAAGCACGGAGCCAAGCAATATAGTGAATCTGCTGGCTGACAAATACAGTTCCAACTTTATCAAACCCCACTTACCTCAGCCAACCCCAAGGAAATACCTTCAAATATAACCCCTCCAGCTATAAATACAATGCAGGCCCTGGCTGCACTCACCAAGGCAAACAACACAGCCTAAATGGGGACTGATAATATCCAATGATGCCGCCAGAATAGCCTAAAATATTATCTGTCAGTGGGACTGGAATCACTATTTAACTATAGTCTCAGAAAAGGCTTTGTGCCAAGAGAATGGAAGACTGCAATGGTTATCCATTTTCCATAAGGGTGGACCATCAACAGACCCCAGAAACTATAGATCCATTAGTCTGACTAGTCTCATATGCAAAAACATGGACTGAATTATAATGCAAATAATCAACAGATAACATAGGAAAACTTCAGACAACATAATAAACTCATTTAGGCTTTGTTCAGGTAAGGTTATGCCTACTATACCTGGTGGACTTCGTTTTGAAGGTCATCAAGGCAAAGGATGAGGGTAAAATGGCGCATACTGCCTATCTCAACCTGGCTAAGTCATCTGGCACAATGCCAGACTTCAGCACTGTAAATAAACTTATGGAATTGGGCAAAAACCTCTGTATAACATGCTGGATAGCCAGCTGGCTCACAGATAGGACCCAGGAAGTTAGGACTGGTGAGACCCACTCCACAAAGAGACTGGTCACCAGCAGAGTTCCTCAGGGGTCTGTGCTGGGCTTGATCCTCTTTGGCATCTACAGTTTGGAAGCTGAGACCAATGTCAAGGGCCTTTAGCCGACTAAGTTCGCAGATGATTGCAAGTTAGGAGCAACCATAGAATAGCCCCAAGACACTAACACCTTACAAGATGGTCTGACACAGACAAATAACTGGTGCCAAAGCCATGGCTTAAAACTCAAAGCCAAGAAATGCATAATAGTACCTTTTGAAAAGTCGGCCTTCTGAGAAACTACGTCATTGATAAAACACCCTTAAGAATTGACCCATTAGTCAGGAATTTGTGTATAAATGTTGATAATAACCTAAGTTTTTATCAACATGTGCTCAAGGAAGTAAGGAAATCATTCTCTGCCACTCAACTTATAAGTAAGGTCATGGCATCTAGGTCCAGGGAGGTCATCATGCCACTGTAGTCGGCCCTCAACAGACCCATCACTGTGTATAATGTCCCCTTCGGTATGTATCTGAGCAGGCACATGCAGCAACATGAACATCTGCAAAGGTTCCTTACAAAAAGAATACAAGGCATAAACACAATGACCTATGTGGATCACCTGAAAGCCCAGTCTCTATACTCTCTATCCTACAGACTACTGAGAAGCGACTTATGTCTGACATACAAGGGATCCTTGGATCCCACTTAGATAAATCTTTTGCATATCCACAAAATGAACAACATCAGAACTTCTAGAGCCTCAGGACCTAAATTTTGCTTGTGACATAAGTAGGATATGGTGGAAAGACAGGTATCTCAGACAATTCCAGTTCTCTGGAACAGGCTTCCCATCCATGCGAAACAAAGTCCCTCCCTAACCCTATTCAAGCAAAACCTGGATCAGTGGATGGGAAATCAGAAATTCACCTCTGGTCTGGTACCCATATCTCTGATGGACAGAGGAAGTCAGTAAATCATATCCCAAGAAACATACATCCCTTATGTAAATGTCTAAGATACAAAAACTCATGGGATACTTTTGGGTTACATGGCTAGGCTTATAAAGGTTTTTGCAGCCAATAGACTAGTATAGACCTATCAACCTATGAACACAGTGGCAATGCAGGCAGAGACAAAATCCTTTCATACAACAGTGATTTCTACTTATAAAAAAGTGGTTCACTGGCTAATATCTTTAAGCAGCAGGAAAAAGAATTAAACTGTTGCAAATCGATATAAGTAGAAGGGTTTCGAAAAATGATCACAAAGGAAACAGTTTAGAATTAGAGATCTGCAGAAGGGGTGTGTGTGAAGGGAATATATATATATATATATATATATATATATATATATATATATATATATATATATATATATTACAATTTGTAGAAAGACCGATTAAGGGCCTGATAGGAGACGACTTAAAACTTCATTACCATATCAAATTATCACAAAGATGGGAGGCAGTGGACAGACTTAGACTTCAACAGCTCACTGTGCAATGATATTAGTATAGGTTAAATTATTGGATGAAAAGGCAGGCAACAATGAATGGGAGGCTCCTGCTGGATCATGCATGGAGAATGGACTGATGAGGAATGCACATCCTGTTTTGAAGTTAAGGTAGAGGCTGAGTGGCTGAGGACAAGGCAGGCAAAGGGCAGAAGGAGTTAAATTTCCACAGAAAGGGTGACCAATGATGCAATGGAACTGTGGAAAACTGGAATGAGTTCATCTGACTTAAGGCAGTGCCACAAAAAGTGGCCAAGATTCTGGGCTAAGCTGGAATGTAGTTTATATGATGTAAAGTAAGAATTGGGCTAAGGAAGGGATGAGGTTAAGGGGTATGGATCCTTTCTCATTTATCATGGGTAGTTCAAGTTCTGACACTGGAGAAGACTAGATACATACTCAGAATATGAATGAGGTGTCACCTAGTGCATAAAACATGATCTCCAACAAGGAAAGGAGTGGAGCTGCCTTTCAGAGAAAAGAAGATATAGAACAGTGAGATGATTGGGAAGGGATGTAATTTCAATTTTGGTAGGGAAGGGATTAATAACAGATGCCATGGATCGGTACCAAATGATACATGTTAAAGGCTTGTGAATAGCTTGCACAGTGCTATTTTACTGTTCTATAAGTTCAACTACAATGAAAATAAAATGAATAAGAACTTAGAAATAGATATCCACATCTATATATACATACACACAAACATTCTTAGTTGAAGACTGTACAGATCTTGGAGAGAAGCAGCATAGGTTAAGATTCAGCGACATGCACCACTATAAATCTGAAGTCTTGCAAAGTAAATGTGAGCATTACTGATGTTGTTTGCTAAGTCAGCCTTTGGAATGTAGAAGGGAGGCAGAGCATCACAGGCAACAAAAGCTAAGAAAAATTATCAGTGCACTGATGTTGATGAACTATGAGACTATGGAAAAAAAAACAGTGCTCATGCAAATATAATAATGAGTGCATCGACTGAGCTGTATATGAATGCACAGTTATGCACATATTACCTGCATGTACCTTCCATACATAGTATGTGGCACGGCACATGCAGAATAATAAAAATATCACAGAAGACAAAATGAAAAGGAACATGATAAAAATGAACATAGCAAACATAGGAAAAAAAAAGAAGTATAACTTATCTGGCTCACCACAAACATGCCATGAATATAGGTATGTTGATAGTGACACAGGTATAAGTGATATGCATGATATACATGAATGATTGATGCCCTGTGTTGCACATTGTAGTTCATGTGCAATATTACATATGGTAGTAACACAAACAGACAAAAGCAGTCTAAGGCTAATGGCACACACACACACACACACACACACACACACACACACACACACACACACACACACACACACACACACACACACACACAGACATACATACATAGTTGTTCAGACTGCAAACACACACACACACACACACACACACACACACACACACACACACACACACACACACACACACACACACACACACACAGTAAAAAAAAAGAAATGGTCAAAACTAACTGAAATGTATAGCACAGTGATATAAAGTACATGTGGGGTGTGAAGTAAGTTACCAAGCACATTATGCAGGTGAGATATGGCACTACTTTCTCTATCACAGGCATTATACCAGAATATACATATTTATGCATGCAAATTAAGAAAATTATCTGTATAATCCAAGTAAAATTAGTATTAAACAACACTCGAAACAACAATAACCAAAACAATTATTAGAATTACACAGAATGACAATCTAATTTTAATATTATTTAATATTAGTTTTCTTTTTTATTTTTGAAGTAATTTATTGACTTGTTTGTGATAACCACTGTCTGAATTATTTTCCACACTGGATTGAGTCATATATATATATATATATATATATATATATATATATATATATATGGGTGTCTTCTGTGCAGACTGTGCATGTCCTCCCTGTGGTCAAGTGGGTTTCCTCCAGATGCTCTGGTTTCCTTCCAAAGACATGCAGTAGGTGGACTGGATACTCTAAATTGGCAGTAGGTGAGAGTGTGTGCATGAGTGAGTGGTGCGAATGAACTACCGTGGCAGGGCTAACCACCCAGTGGTGTAAACCTTGGCTCAGGATGATTGTCACTGTGGAAGTGACACCCCGACCCCATGTGCAAAATGGGAAAAGGGGTAGAGGATGGATGGATGGGTGGACTAAATCATATATACATTTTAAGGGGTACTCCATCCTCTACGGCCAAGATAGCAACAGATCTCCATCACTTAACCCAATGCAGTTTCTATTGCTGCTTGACCTATAGCTGCCACATATGTATTCAACAGTGACTCAAGACTGTCTGACTTTGGCGACATTCCCTACTCCACCTGTATGGCACATCTCCTTCTTGTTCAGGTGGTGATCTCTCCCTCACAGAGGGGAGATACAATGGGAAGAGCCAGTGAAGTTCTGGCTTGGTTCTTTGGATTTTTATTTTTCCTTGGCTTTCTCGTGACATTTTTCAACCTTGGCTCTATCAGGTGGTTTCTTAGACAAAGAAGAAACAGTAGAAGAAGTAGGCCAGTGAGCAGAGGGGACTGCTACTGCAGTGGAAAGGGCGGAGCCCTTAAATAACCAGTTTATTCCTCCTGTTAACTAAGGCTCTATGCCCAAAAGCCACACAAATACTAAACAGTTCATCCAGATGGGCAGCCTCCAAACAATATATGCATTTGGCATGTATACCTGAGTTGGGTATTTTATGGCTGCAAGCCACACATTTTTTAAAACTTGAAGGTCTGTTAGCCATCATGAAAAATCCTTTCAAGTCCTGTATCCTAAGACACATATATATAATTATATATATGTATATATATATATATATATATATATATATATATATATGGTTTACTATTAAATGTGCGAATGCACTCCGTGCGAACGGCGACCCCATCGACGCGTTTGCGTGAACCGAAACACCGAACACATTTCGCTAGTGAACCGAAACCGCGAAAACTCCGACGATCGACATTACTGGCCGCGCAACACCTCCACACCCATGCTACCATGGGTCGGATGGGGGCGAGGTTTTGCCGTTCGCACATCTGGGAGTCGGTGTAGTGACATTCGCAGTTCCGCGTTCGGGCAATGCGAGTCGCACAGAACGGGATCGACAATTCAATAGTAAACCTATATATATATATATATATATATATATATATATATATATATAAACACCTAAGCTAGAACTATTATTTTTACTAAACAAACACACTAAATATCAACACTATCAGTTATATCTAACAAACTACAGTTACAAGACAGGCACCAACAGGTGAGGTAAGAAGAAAGTTATCAGGAAAGAACGTTCCTTATATAAAAGTATGTAACTACAGATACCTTTTTTTTCTTAGTCGGGATAAGGGAAGGTCAAAAGAATTGGAGACCAAATGCTAAGAAAGAGACCATGAAATAAATCACCCAAAAATTAGCACTTACCAATCCAATGAGCCTGTGCAAAGGAGACCGTGTCCATAGCAAATAAACAGCAAACAATGGGTAAGAAGAGCAGCTTGAGCACTGGGTCCAAAGTCTGAGAATGACCGAAAAAGCACTTAAAATACTTTCCCTGCTCCAAAAGCAAAACAAACACAGTTTCTCCATTAATTTTAAGCAATGTTTAACCAAAAAGTAAAAAAGTGTGCTCCCATTTAAAAGTACATAAAAGTCAAGAGACGGTCAATAACAATACTTTCATTAGCTTAAAAGTAGTTGTTTCTCATAAAAAAAAATTTAAACAACTTAAAAGAAGTGTGAACATTTTTCCCCAAAGGGAACTTATCTTCTAAGCAATAGAACTGTGTTAGCCAACTAGACCAGAACAGATGCTCACAACGAAACAACCAGGCAGCTAGTGGTCTGAGGAAGCTTACTAGCGGAAGCGCTTACCGTATCTGTTTTTATTTGTTGCTGTCTATAATAAATTTATGAACAAGGAAAACAAGGATAATAAGAAGCTGCCTGGTTGTTTCATTGTGAGCATCTGTTCTGGTCTACATTAACCTTTTTCACAACAAGCATTTGTCCTGTGGATTATTTTCTGTTTTACTGTGTTAGCCAATTGTCAATTCTCTAAAATCCATAGAAGAGTGCTCTACTCGGAAGCAGGAAAACTCTGAAGAGCTTGGTGCCCAAACCTGTGTTAGTCCACTCAGCTCGAGCTGACTAACATTTTGGGTACGTGGAAGGTGCCCTGAGGCTTTGGAAGCTGGCTGGCTGGCTGCTATAGCATGTACAAGATATAACCCATGAAGGTCAAGCTACTCCAGTAGTGATCAATATGAAGAACATCAAGCTTGATGAAATCTACAGCAGATTGCGACAATTAATATACATCAATACCTTCTCTTCTCTGAGCAGGTCCTCTGACTGGTGCAGCTGTTCTGTATTCTCCTGTATCAGGTCATTACAGTTGTACAACACTGTTCTGCTGCTGTTAGATAACTTGTTTTAGCAGACAATGTGCAGGCTAGTGCACACCAGACATCACTATTTTTAAATGACTCCTCATGTGCTTCATTTAAGCCCTGAAATATCTGAATCCTTTGCTCCCCCAATTTTCTGTAAAGATCATTTACTGAAAGTGCTAACCAAGACTAAAAATACTTCTTCCATGGGACTTTAACAACATACCTGGCTGCTTAATTAACAATGCTAAACATATTAATCATGCTAAACATGCACTCCTTAAATTGTTTAACCTACATTTATCTACTGGATTTGTCCCTGATGAGTGCTGCACAGCAGTCATGATGCCCCTCCATAAGGGTGGTCTTACAACCGACCCAGATAATTACAGACATATCAGTCTTACAAGTCTCATTTGCAAAGCCATGTAATATATTATAACTGATCATATACACAGCAAATCAAGAATCTTAGACTTTACTCCAAAAGTCTAGTTTTGTGAAGGGTTGATCTTGTTTGTTTAATCAGGTAAATTTCTTCAAAAAGAGTTACAGAGGTTGTAGATGGAGGCCATTCAATGCATGTGGCATACCTTGATCTTGCCGATGCCTTCAATACCATTTCCTTTGCTGGCATCATGCAAAAG
>NC_056747.1:511694225-511696725 GCF_019279795.1 Protopterus annectens | reverse complement strand
CTGAGGTGATTTGCTTAATAGATTTTAGAAGACAGTAGAAAGAGTAGTCAAGGAAGATTAGAGAGAGTTAGTGAGAAGAGTGAGTTAAGGGCAGAAAATAGATTAAGGTATTGGAACAAGGGGATGTTTAAGGAGGGAGAGTGCAGTGGCAGGACCAGTGACTTTTAAATTGCTCTTTGGTGGCTGTCTTAAATTGTTTAGGATGTGTAAGGGTCTTGATTTCTAGTGGGAGCCTATTCCAGGCAACAGTGGGTTGATAGCTGTTTATGTTGCATCCAAATTTAGACTTGGATTTGTAGTAGGAGTTGGTTAGAGCTTCGGAAGCTGGAGGGAGAATAATGGGAGATGAGAGGGGATAGTGCTGGGCAGTAGGAAGGCTGGTATAGGATAGAATGGATGATCTGGAGCTGAGAGAGAAAAAAACTGGTGGGGTAATTCAAGCCAGTTTAGGTGTTTTAGAGAGAGACAATGATGGGATTTGTAGGTTTGTTGGGCAGCAAATCTAGCAACCTTGTAGGTAGATTTGAGTTTGATCAGGAGTGCTGTGTTAAGATTTGTGAGAATTTGAGAATTGTACATTGAACTGGGTAGAAGGTAGGTAAGAGAGAGAGTAATCTTGGCTTCAGAGGTAAGGAATTTCTTGTTATGGTAAAGGAGCCCTGAATGAGTCTATCTGATACAGGTATTAACATGCAAGTAAAATTTAAGCTGATCGTCAATGGTTACACCTAAGAGCTTAGTGCTGGATTCTACCTGAATGGGAGCGTTATTAAGGGACTGTATGGAGAAGGAGGGTTTAATAATCTTGAACTTTTTAGGTAGGAAGAGTAACAGCTTTGTTCTTTTAGGGCTAAGGATGAGCTGGTTGTTGGAGAGCCATGTTTCAACTAAGTTAAAAGATGCCTGAGTAGCTGAGAAGAGCTTAGAGAGAGAGAGTTGGCTGTGGTGATAACTGTAGAGTCATCTGCGTATTGCACTAAAGATGACTGAGGACAGGAGGTACAGAGCTGATTAGTTGTTGTTGTTTGTCTTTCGGCTTTTCCCGGTAAGGTGTCACCACAGCGGAACTCCGGTCTGCTAACAATTAGCAGTATATTTTTAGGAAATGCCGAGGTGCCAGCTCGATGCTCAACCTTCAACAAAGGCATGCACATTTACACACGCATGTCTTTCAAACACTACCCAACTGCAGGGAGAACATGCAGACTCCACACAGAAGGCACTCCCAAGCCCAGCCGAGAATCGAACGGGAGAACCTCTTGCTGTGAGGTAAAGATATTAAAAAGTAAAGGGCCTAGGATAGACCCTTGAGGTACACCCATTTTTACAGGGAGAGGAGGGGAGAGTGCAGAGTGCCATCTCACTAACTGAGATCTATCAGTGAGGTACCTGGAGAACAATGCAACAGTATCAGAGGAATAGTTGAGGTTATGCAGTTTGTACAGCAGAAGAGTGTGTGAGACAGCGTCAAAAGCTTTTGAGAGGTCCAAGAATAGGCAATAAATAATTTTATGGTCGTCCATGGCTATAGAGACAATGTTGAGGAGGGATAATCGAGCTGTAGTGGTGCTATGTCTGGGTCTGAAGCCATGTTGAGTGGGTATAAGCAGATTGTCCTGTATTAGATACAGCATAACTTGTTTATGAATACATTTTTCTAGTACTTTAGAGAGAGGGGAGAGGATAGCGATAGGTTGGAGATATCAGATGAGTTACCTCCTTTGTGTATAGGTAGAGTGTTGCATTGTTTCCAGATGGAAGTGACTTTAGATTTAGAGATAGAGCGATTGATTAGGATAGATACAGGGAGAGCAAGAGAGTCAGCTGCTAGTAGAAGAAAAGTGGAAGGAATATTGTCAGCTGATGCTGAGCATGGTTTTAATTTAGAGAGTAGAGTTTTGGTGTGGCTAGTAGGTACAGGTTTGAGGGAGAAGGTATTTGAGAAGATAGTAATATGATTAGGTTCAGAAAAGTTGGAGATGTTAGTAGTAGAGGAGTTTGGGTTAGGGGTCAGTAGCTTAGATACTGAATCGATAAAATAGGTAATGAAGATATTGGCAGTTTCTTCAGATGTCTTGTCTGGGCATGGATTGGGGGAGCTTAGATTACTGGGATGTAATATTTGGTTAACAGAGTTCCAGAATTTTTTAAGATTGGATTTTAGGGCTGTGAGAGGTTTGTTATAGAAGTGTTTTTTTAACTTTGTTAATGTGTCTTTTGTCAGATTTCTGAGTTCTTTATATTTTTGTAATTCTGCAGGGAGCTTAGTTTGTGACCATTTTTTCCATAACTTGTCTCTAGTTATCATAAGGGTACGAGTGGCTTTTGAAAGCCATGGAGATATGTTGGACTTAATTCGGACTTTGACAGGGGGAGCAAGTAAGTCTCAGATGCTAAGGAGGGTGGAGTTGAAAGCTAGGACTGCTTCTTCTAGTGGGAGTTGGGTAAGGAATTTCCAGTTTACTTTAGAGAGGAGGGCATTAAAGATTTGTGGATGGAA